>NC_056749.1:386692088-386952088 GCF_019279795.1 Protopterus annectens
ATAAATTTACCTCAGTCATTATTTTCATTAAAAATCTAGTAAGACAAATATGTGTTCATAGTTTTTACTAGTTTGTGTCACACCATCACACCTCAGTACTTTAGGTTGTTTCTTTATTTGTGATCTCATTATATTATCTCCTTCCCCATACTGTATTCATGCAGTAAGACGATATGTGTGATAGCACACAGAAGTCCACTAGACTGAATGTGCTTCTCTTCTGAATAATGTCTTCAGTACACATCTGGTGTGTCACTTACTAATGTCCCTTTGGGGGCAACTAGAGTTCTTTCAAAACAGGCAGTCTTTTCTCAACTGTTCCACTTGTGTCAAGTCAAATAGTTTTGCAGACGTGTATGAGAGAGATGTATTTATGTCCCTGTGATGTTTGAAGTCATTGGTGCAAGGTCTCACACTAAATGTGTACTAGAAAGATGGGAAACATTCCAAGCCTTTGCTGAGGAGTGTGTCCCATACACTCTTATCCTGCCCAGGATGTAGCTGTTCTCTAGGAAGGTCAAAGTAAAGGATATTTTATTTATTTTCTTTTATTTTCTTTTATTTTATTTTATTTTTTTTTTTTTGCATCTTGACCATATTGTTTCAGACATCTTAACGTTCACCTCTAAGTAGGCAGATGTTATTTCATTGGAAGCCATAAAACTGAGGGCTCCCAACTCCTTCATATGCAGTGCAAAGGCTGGTTCAGAGTTATATAGGTATAACAGTCTGCACCTGAAGGCCACATCATTTGTGTCAAGTGAAACAGAAAACACTTACTTCAAAAACTGGAAAAACTACACTGGACTGAATTAGTGTCATCCTTTTCAAAGTAAGCCATTACAAGTCTTAGAAGCTCTACTATTTGTAATTCCTCAGCCAACTCAGTATGTTATATTGGACAGGTGATGGGGTAACCTCTCATGTTTATGATTCATAAGGAACTGCACAAGGGACATAAGCTTTCTCACTATCAGTAGTGCCATGGATGTTAAACAGCTGGTGACAAAGAAATGTCTTTCTGCTTAAATTTTCTGATCCCACAGCCGTGTTTCAGAGGATGGCACATTCAGAAGATTACTATCATCTGTATAGGATCCTCAAAACAGGATATGAGGAACTGACTGTAAGGGGAAACTAGGAAGTGTCAGTGTCCCTAAATGCCTGCACCCTTTTTACTGTATCTAATGCGGCCGATAGTTGTGAGACAGCATTCTCTGAACAATTTGTTGAGGCAGGTCTTAAACTCCTGTATTATTTGGCATGTCCTATCGTATGAGTGGGTAACCCTGTGCATAACAGAGTGAACAGTCTGGACAAATGAAGCTTCAGTACAGTCTGGTGCATGGTGATGGTAAGCAATGAACTACAGAATCTTCTCGCCATTATTAGTAAACGTTGACACGGTCCATCCCTTACAGGAATCTATGAGTTTCCAGGCAGAGCATCATTGTGAATTTGTATTATTGATGTATGTTCTGCCCTTTTCAAAAAGAATAGTGTTCCCCTGTATGAAACAGATATACGTAAGCACTGTATAACAACATCAAAGTAATGTGTGCCATGAGCTGATGACAAAAATCTCATTCTGAATGCATGTCTGTATCTTTCTGCTGTCAGTGTCTTATGTCTACTACACGGGAAATGATTTACCATCGCATATCTAGAGCTAATATAATAAAAATCTGTAATGGACATTTTATACCATACAGGCATTATTTAAGGAACCAGTTAGCAGTGCTGCATCTATGGACACAGTCCAGGAGAACATCACAAAATAAATAAAAACACGTGATGCATGCTAGTCATCACAAATTTATTGCTAAAACATTTTATACACACTGTGTATACTGTTTATCACAGTAATGCCCACTGCAAACAAAGACCAGTACATTAACAAAAACAAATCCTCAGGGTCAGCTCAGTGGAATAGATGAATGAGGTCCTATGACTCATACTACCAGGATAGAACTAGCAGCCCAGATGCTGGAAAGGCCAACACAGGGTAACAGATAGCAATGATGTAAATATCTGTCTCTCCTGGAAGGGAACTAGGCCTTGTTGTGATATGCCCCTATGCCTGCTTTTCAGTAGAGACTGGAAAGGGAAGCCAAAAGCATTTAGACAGTACATTTGAGGAAACAAGAGCACAATGGATAGAAGCTGCTTAAACACCAAAAATATCCAAGATAAAATATGAAAAAAAAAACAGCTAGCAAGGCTTAAGAATGAAATATCAATTTATTAAGATATAATGCACAAAAAAAGCGTAAGCGCTTTCACACTGTAATACTAGCGCTTCATCACACCATACTGAAACACATTATTACACTGCTTAAATACTTTGTTTTACATATTAGCAAGTTAAATCACATGATTTGAGAACAGGTTTTAAAGGAACATTTTCATTTAAGCCATTGCCTTTGTTCTCTTGCAATTCGAGGATCTACTTAAATTCTAAACATTCTGTATATGTCTTAACATCACTACCTCTAACACTTACATTATACAGCTACAAAACCAAGAATTTGAAAATGTTCATCATTAGTAACACAAACATGCTTAGACAAGGCATTTCTAATATCACCCTAATATCATACAGATGTTCCTTTATGCGTTCTTGCAATGTATGATTAGTTTTACCAATGTAAAAGTCAAAATTGCATTTTTGTTTAGTTACGGGGTGCATAAAAGAAGACGAATCATGCTTTATATATCTGCATATGCTACATCATTTACAGGGAAAAATATTGACTGCATTATGCCAGTCATGTAAAGGAGAAAGAACATAGTCTTTAGTTTAAAACCATGGAAAATTTCTCAGTTACTTTAGCATTATTCTGAATGACTAAAAGTAAGGACAGAAAACAGTGCCATCAACAAAATCAAAATCTTTACTTTGATTTTATAACGCTTATAGAAAGAAAATAAATTATGGTGAAGTAGATAATGCAAACAGAAGTTGAGTACATCTCTAACTGTAAAGATGATGAAGTATACTTCCAGGTTATATCTGTAAAAAATTATATTATAAAGTTGGGTTTAAAATTAAGGTTCTTAAGCAATAATAAAATAAAGAAGTAACTAAAATCTCTGTTGTGTGGAGTCAAAGAAAAAGTAGCTAAGCATTACTTAAAATGAAATAAAATAAAAAACTTAAAATAGCAGCCTTAATTCAGGTGCTGTCTGAGCAGATAATGGACTTGGAAAGGAATTTATCTGCCCTACCTACTACCTTTGGACAAGCGAGTGGCTTGAGAGGCCAGTCGCAAGATAGCATTACAAGTTCCATCCCCCCCACTGCAAGGCAGTCCCATTTCCGCCTCTATTGCACCTACAACGACTGCGATTGGATGAGTAGAGGCAGCGGGAGGTGCCAATCGGGTGACTGACGTCGGGAATGGTGTAGCGTCTTTTTCACTTTCAGAGTGGATGAACAAAGGATTATCCAGTGATTTGTAAGACTTTGGTGACAATAGGAATGTTAATAATTATGTCGGAACAGTAGATGAACAACTTGAACACCTCGAAAAGGAAACTATCAAATTTCATAAATTGCAGGTGGAAAATAACTATTTACGTGAATGCTTGCAGAGGGAGCAAGTGCCCAAGTGTTTAAGGACATAGAGATTTCCCTCGGATACTATTCAAGGCACTGATTTTTACAAAGAACTTCTCTCAAAGTTTAATAGACATGGTTGTGAGCTTGTTGAATGCATTATGAGGGAAAATGACAGGAAAATGATTTACATTAAAAAAACTGTTGATGAATGGGATGCAACGCTTAAAAATGATTTAGGATTTCCGCAAAAGTTTGACAAATACAGGGCTATGTTTGTTAACACTGACAAATATGTGGAGGACTTGGTTAATAAAAAAAGTAAAAAGTTAGCAAGGGATAGAAAAGATTATGAAGCTGGTAAAGCTTATCCCACACCAAGTGGATTTAGCAGAATTCAGCATGTCAGCGATAGAGAAAATATGTACTATAATGAGTATGGGGATCAGGATTTGAGGGATGATGTTGTAAATGAGAATGGTGATGATGCAGTCTCTTTAGACATGCCATTGAGGAGGTCAGAACACCTTCAGAATCGAATGAGGCAATTTGCCCAGGGCAGGGACGTAGAGAGCAATGGGAACTTCAGGAATACATTTTCCAACAGGGGTCGCCCCTACAGGGGACGAGGGAGGGGGAACAACAGGTGGTAATAGAGTCTGCCACCCAAATGAATACACATATAGTTATGAATAATGAGGGTGACTTTAAAATATTCAGTTTAAGTAATGTAATAGTAGACAATGAGTGGGCAGAATTATTTCAAAAAGGGCTAAACTATGTTCCTTCTAAGGTTCCAGCAGTGGAAATAAATTCTTTTGGAGATTAAAATGTTTGTTAGGAAAATCAATCTGTGTATTTATTTTGACAATGAGATCAACAGTACACAAGCACCACAATGTAAAAAATCAAGTACATTTAACCCCCCACTACATCCCTTGTTACAGGTTTTTGAAAATTTATGTAGTAATCAAGTTAGGAATCTTATCAAATATAAGAAAAAGAATTGTACAACTAATCTTTCCCATGAAGAAAGTGACCTTTTAAAAAATATTTGTGACAACATGAACATCAGGTTAATGAAACCCGACAAGGGAGGGGGCATTGTGGTAATGGAAGAAAGGTGCTATGTAGAAAAAATGTACGAGCATCTTTTTAGTGACAGTTATGAACAAACATCGCTGAACGAATTGAACATAGCCTATAGGCACATTGATGTCATTTTGAATGATTTGTTACTAGATGGACAGATCACTATCAGTGAATTTAACTTTTTGCAACAAAAATCACCCCGGATACCGACTATTTTTGGTATCCCGAAAATTCATAAAAATATTGTTAATCCCCCTATGAGACCCATTGTTGATGCCAAGGCATCTAAAACCTTCAACTTGGCAAAATTTGTGGATTTTCAACTTAAAAATGTGCTGGAAAAACACCAACACGTCCTCAAGGATTCCTGGGACTGCTTGAGTAAGATTAAGGATAACTTATTTTGTGAACACTTGATATTAGCCACGGTAGACGTTAAGGATCTCTTCACTGTCATTCCACATGTTTTAGGTATTCAATGGTTTTATGATTTCCTTTGCAATAACACCACTTTTGGACACAATAGAATGTTGATGCTCAGAACACTTATGGAAGTAATTCTTGAGAACAATATTATTGTGTTTGAAAATCAGTACTTCAAACAAAAGATTGGTGTAGCAATGGGGGCAGCATGTGCCCCCTTATTTGCCAATATTGTCCTTACCCAATGGGAAACAATGTTTGTGTTTAAACATGAGTTATTTAAATTTGGACAGTTTCTTTGAATTTTTAAATAATAGTACCACTTTTTTGTCCTTTACTATGGAATCCACCAAGGACATAATACATTTCTTAGACATTAAAATGACTAAGGACCAGGTCTAAAAAGGGTTTAACTCAACAATATACAGAAAACCCACTTTTTTGAACACTTTGCTACATTTTGGAAGTTGTCACCCCTTGCACCAGAAAAAATCATTGGTTAAGGGGCAAGGGGTGAGGATAGCAAGAATGGTCAGTGACTATAAACAATTTATTGACGAAATGAATAATCTCAAGCATATGTTAATCAGGAGAGGATACCCCAAAGTATTTATTGACCCTATTTTGCAGGAAGTTACTAACAAAAGAATCAATGGGCATTTTGTTCCCCTATTAGGTATTAATGTGTTAAATACAAATGCTACGCACACCTTGGAAGGTTGGATAGATAACTTAAATATAGGGGTCACTGACAGAGGTTTCAACAGGGCATTGATTTTGACATTTAGTCCTGTTTTTAGTGAGATAAAAGATATCATTTACAACAATTGGAGTATATTAAATGATATTAAAGAAAGCAAAGTGGAAACGGGATCAAGGCCAGTAGTTGTCTACAAAGTAAGTCCTAACATTAAAAACATTTTAGAAAGGAATGTACATAAATGTGTGGGTGGATGTATGAGAAGATGTGGACACTGTGCACAATGTTGTTATGTTCTTGAAACAGATCTTGTGCATATTTAAGATTACGGAATTATAAAACTTATGCACAAGATGAATTGCATGACAAAGTGTCTAGTATATATTGCAATTTGTCGACATTGCAGTATGTTCTACACAGGAAAAACTAAAAATGCCTTCAATAAATGGATTTATCAACACATCTATGACATACGGAAAGTCAATATGTCGAATGCTTTAGCTAGACATATTTTTGAATATAGTGGGCACTGCTTTAGATTTTCAGGTTTGGAGCAAGTTATCAGCAAAGACATGAGGGGTGGGCCAAAAGACATATGGTTAGAGTATAGGGAGTTGATTTGGCAACTCCGTGTTAATGCTACCAGTCCTCCAGGCCTTAATGAGACCTTGTCTATTAGTAGTTATTTAAAACTTAAATCTGAATTTCACATGTGAACAAAGGTTTTATATATTGTAAGCAGTATTATGTATTTTAAGTACTAAAATAATCATTATGAATTTCAAGTACTATAACAGCATTTAGATTTTAATAATAATTTAAGTATTGCATATGCACTTTATGAAAAAGCCCAAATTGTAAGAGCTTTGCACATTTGAAAAATTTCTAGGCACTGTTTTTTATGAATGAACTGTGTTTCTATCAATGAACTGTGTTTCTTTATGAATTAATTGTGTTAATTAATGGGGGGGTGTAGTTTTAAAATCATGTGACTATACCAAGAGGATATTTAAGTGTGTTACAATGTATTTCAAGTGTTTCTGATGAAGTCTGAGGCTTAAAGCTGACAAAAGCACTAAAAATCAATAAAGTTTGCTGTGGAACTTCGTTTGGATCCTGCTTCTTTTGAGTTATCAATATTTTGTTCCTTTATGCTTTCTTGCAATGTATGATTAGTTTCACCAATGTAAAAGTCAAAATTGCATGTTTGTTTAGTTACAGGGTGCATAAAAGAAGACAAATCATTCTTTATATATCTGCATATGCTACATCATTTACAGGGAAAAATATTGACTGCATTATACCAGTCATGTAAAGGAGAAAGTCCATAGTTAGTCTTTAGTTTAAAACCATGGAACATTTCTCATTTACTTTAGCATTATTCTGAATGACTAAAATAGAGTAAGGACAGAAAACAGTGCCATCAACAAAATCAAAATATTTACTTTGATTTTATAACGCTTATAGAAAGAAAATAAATTATGGTGAAGTAGATAATGCAAACAGAAGTTGAGTACATCTCTAACTGAAAAGATGATGAAGTATACTTCCAGGTTATATCTGTAAAAAAATATATTATAACGTTGGGTTTAAAATGAAGGTTCAGCAATAATAAAATAAAGAAGTAACTAAAATTTCTGAATTGTCTAGCGTCAAAGAAAAAGTAACTAAGCTTTACTTAAAATGAGGCAAGAATACTGATTCAATAGTTAGTACTTGTTTGTGGATCTGATACTCCTAAAAAAATGTAAATGAAAGTCAACGTTTCTTAACACTAAGGCAATTCTCTGAGCCAAACTATAGGCCAGTAATATAGTATCTAAGTTCATAAGAGCAACAAAATAATTTTTATTATGAGATGGACCGAGATTTTGTTTTAAACATGCTAGTCCTTGACTGATTTATAAACAAGTCTTGTAACTATATGATAAAAAGATGTGTGCACACACACACACACACACACACACACACACACACACACACACACAGATCTAGGGGTTTGAGGATAAAGTAATTTCTGTAAACCTATATGATTTTATTTTTTTATATTTTTCATTTTATATATTTTTTAAAAGTATATTTTTTGTTTCATGCTTCATAGAAATCAAGTGTCTGTATCTTTAAATATGTGATTCCTGTGATTGGTTAGTTGTGTAATAGGTAGTGATATAATTCTACTTAAATATGGATGTTGTATGTTCTGACTTTTGGTCTGAAGAAGCTATTTTATATAGCAAAAGCGCTCACCAGTTTTACTATTAAATAAGTTCATTTTTACTTGGGTGTTTTACTTGGTCGTGTTTCTGTGTGTGTGCTTTTTTATCATTTATCTTGGATTTATTTCACACCACACAGTTAATTATTTGGTCCTTGTTTGCTTGTTTTGAAGTCTTGTAACTATTTTGACATCACTTTATTAATTCTTTAATGATAGGTTGCAAAAACGTTGTATCAAACAGAACAACTAAATTACAACAAATTACTTGACTGACCATTGATAAGTATAGTAACATCATTTAAAATAATTTTGCCATTGAGAAAAGTCTGATGTTCTTCAAAAAGAGATAGTAACCAGACTTCAGAAGCAGATCATGATATTGATCTTGAGATCTTTATCCACAGTGGTCTTGAGAAAGAATGTGATTATCTAAACACTGGTACAACAATCGAAGATGAATGCATATTTAAATATATAAGTAGATAGTGTGACCATCAGTTTACCATTTGTAAAAGTTCACACATCCAGTGGAAACAAAAATTCTACAAGCATGATTTAGTAAAGAACAAAGATAATTCATCACACATTTCAGTCTTATTTGAATATCCTAAGTATCCCTCCTGTGGAAATACAGAAGTTTAAAGAAAAGGTGGACATATTGGAGAAAATCCAAGTAATACAGCTCTTGATTTATTTATTTATTGTCTGGGTAAGTAGACCGACAAAAAACTTTCTCAACTTCTCAACAATGAATCGGGAAAATAAATGGTGTGTAGTGCAGAAGGTCCAGTGCACTATGGTTTCATTTAAGTAAACGGCAAAAGATCACTACATGTTAAATACAGGGGTAGTTTTATTATTTATTTTGTTTTCATTCATTGCTTTGTTGAGTGTGCAACATAAAGTAGCAAATCAAAGCAATGTAACTCTAATCTGTAGAGTTAGGTTAAATAACGTTATACATAAAAATGAAAATGCAAAGTGTGCAAAATAATGACAAAATCCATTTAGACTAAAATATAAAAGTATATGTTTGCATGATACAGATACATATATAGCTACTAGGCATGCAGTCCAAGGGACAATTGAAGAGCCAAGTCCAGTTTCCCAATTCCATCAGTTAAGTTAGTAAATATGGCCTGAGGAGGACAGCCCTTTATCCAAGACTTTTTAAACTGTATTTGTGAATGACGACAGTGAGGGTGTTATGCCTAGCTTTGAAGCTTTTTGCTTAATAAAAGCTATCCAATGGCAATTAGTGTTCTTCATGAACTGATTGGCGACTATTTTTTCACTCATTTTGCTGGTACATATGTGGGTCGAACACTGATATTGAATTAATATGATATTCATTTAGAGTGTTGGGGAAAAGAGTGGTAATGAAGGTCTTACACGTTTCAGAAGGTATGTATATGGGCAATCTGATGTTTTTACCAGCATATTTTAAAATGTAGATGAGGGAGAATGAAAAGGAAGGGAAGAGCAAGCAGAACCCCCACTTGGGCAAAAGTCACAAACTATTTCACATCCACCAAAGGTTTGATAATCTTCAACATTCACATTTAAAACCTAGCATGCTAAATAGATCGGAAAGGAAGAACATTTTAAGATGCACTAATAAAATCATAGTCTGGACATATTAGTCTATACTGGATAATGCACTTACCATATTAAACATCCTGACTAGCTCCAAATTCAATTACATTAAATGCCAGTAAATGTATTGGTACATTTCTGACATCTGCAGGACCTGGAGTTCACCTCGAGTTAAATGTCATGGTTCATGAGTCAAATTATTATGTTTATGCAGATAAACTTCAATAGTAATAGAAACAAGCACAGGTACTAAAATATAAAAACACAATTAGTAGATTCAAAAGCTATCCCACTATATGTCTGTGTACAAATGTGAAAGTTAGAACTTGATTAGATTTTATATGATTATACCTGATCCATGCCTAATACTGCCTGAGTAATGTATTATCTTACTTTAAAGAGCATGAGGCAAAAGTAACAATCAGTTTGTGTGTGTGTGTGTGTGTGTGTGTGTGTGTGTGTGTGTGTGTGTGTGTGTGTGTGTGTGTGTGTGTGTGTGTGTGTGTGTGTAGTTAACAATTGACAAGACCCCTACTCAAATCATAGCTAGCTATAGGCCTCCAACTCTGACTCAAGATGCCCACTCCACCTATCTGGACCTCTTCGAATCTATCAAGGGTGACTTTAACTATCCAAACATAGATTGGAAGAAATACTCATGCCAAAACATAAATGCCCAGAGATTCCTTGATTTTGTCAATGCAAATGCCTTGGACTAGTTGGTTGACACCCCCACAAGAGGTGAAAATATCTTGGACTTGGTATTAACAAACATGAGTAACCACTGCAGCATCCCTACAGTGTCATCATTCCTGGTAAGCAGTGACTTTCGAAGTGACCATCTACCCTGACTCCCCCCCCTAGCTAGGGTCAAAGAAAATAACTTCTCCAAAGCTGATTACAACCTTCCGAGGGAAGGTATAAACAGCTTCACAGTCCCCTCCCCCTCCATAGGAACTGGCACATATGTCCAAAGTACAAAGTACTATATGAGCATTTATATAGCTACATGGAATCAAGAATACCAGACAAGTTGAAGTCATCCTCCTCAAGGAAGAGTACATCTGTCTGGTGGACATCTACAATAAATAAACTCTATAATAAAAGAGAAAAAATTGCTATCCAGGACCAAGAAGGAGCAGATGCCTAATTGGAAGCAATCTCTCCTTAGGCTGATCAAGCAAATAAGAGCACTAGTGAAATCCCCCAAAACAAACTTAGAGTCCAAACTGGCCACATCTACTAAAGACAATCATAGAGCCTTCTTCACATATGTCCACAATCTCAAGGGAAGCACCCAAATCTGCTCAGAACTGTTGGTAAGGACACCACATACAAAAACGCTGTAGATATAGACAATCATAGAGCCTTCTTCACATATGTCCACAATCTCAAGGGAAGCACCCAAATCTGCTCAGAACTGTTGGTAAGGACACCACATACAAAAACGCTGTAGATATAGCCAACCTGCTCGCAGACAGGTTCAGTGAAAGCTTCACTCCTCTGCCCCCCCCCCCCCAATCAGTAAAACAGGACATCCCCAGTACTTGCCCCCTCCCCTTATCTCTAGGGAGCAAGTCATCACTGCCCTCTCAAAGGCAAAAACTACAGCCTCCATGGGACCCAATAACATCCCAGGCTGCATCCTACATGAACTCAAGCAGGAACTTGCAGCACCATTAGGCACCCTATTCAACCAAAGCCTGAGTACTGGCTTACTCCCATCCAAATGAAGGACAGCTACTGTCATCCCTTTGCCTAAGTAGCCTGATCTGCAAGGTCATGGAGCAGATTATCTTGGACCTCATTTAGAAGGACATTGGCAAACTCCAGGCACTTGATCCCGCACAGTTTGGTTTTGTCAAAGGGAGGTCATGCCTGTTAAATTTGGTTGACTTCTTTGAGACAGTCACCATGGCCATTGACAGGGGTGAAGGTGGTGCACACCGCCTACCTTGACCTGGCCAAAGCCTTCAATACTATTCCCCACTTAGGTATAATAGAGAAACTCTCTCAACTAGGCATCAATCCATATGTTACCAGATGGGTATCAAACTGGCTCACTGATGGAACCCACTAATCAAAATAGGGGAAGCCACCTCAAGTAGTAGACCCATAACAAGCGGTGTACCCCAGGGATCGGTCTTGGGACCTCTGCTGTTTGAGATATACTTCTCAGAGGTGCAGGCATCTAGTGGGCTATTGCTGACCAAGTATAAAGATGACTGCAAGCTGGGTGTATCATCAATTCCCCTAGAGATGTAGACATCCTCCAAGAGGGTCTCACCCAAACAAATGACTGGTGCCAGAAACATGGCCTCAAACTGAATGCCAAAAAATGCGTCATCATCCCTTTTGGGGAGAGTAACATCCCCACAAATTATCACATTGATAATAAGGTATTAAGCATGCAATCAGTCGTGAAGATTTTGGACACCCAGGTTGATAGCAAACTGAATTTTGACCAACATATTGCCTCCATTGTATGGAAAGCTTTCTTAATGGCCCACCTCATTAGTAAGGGTATCTCATGCAGGGACAAGGTGGCCATAATATCCCTGTATTCTTCCTTTATAAGACCCATTATTGAGTACAATACTCCTTTGAGCATGTACCTCACAAAGCACATGCAGCAGCTGGAGAGACCACAGAGGTTCCTCACCCAGAGAATCCAGGGCCTCAAACATCTACCCTACACAGATAGGCTAAAAGCCCTGTCCCTCTACTCAGTCTCCTACAGACTCCTCAGATGTGACCTCTGTCTGGCATGCAAAGCAAACTCAGACCCCGCCCTGACGAGACTGCTGCATAGCCACAAGATAAGCTCCACTCATTAATCAGCACACGCAACCTCAACCTGGTCTGTGACATCAGTAGGACTCGGCAGAACAGATTTCTGTCCCAGAGGCTCCCCCTTTTGTTGAACAGACTCCCTTTCCATGTAAAGCAGAGTACCTCATTAAACCTTTTTAAGTGCAACTTGGATATCTGGATGGGGAACAGAAAATACACCCCTGTGATTCCACCCGTGTCCCTGCTGGACAGTGGCATATGGTGCTTACTTGCTGGAACACAGGTTAAATTCTTGGCTAGGCTTGTAAGGGCCTCAGGGCCAATAGCCTAGTAACTTCCTATGATCCTATGATTTTATTTATTTATTGACTGAGTTATTTAACATTTGTTTACCAGGATAATCTGACTGGACAACTGGTGTCCATTTTCAGCGGAATCCTGGGGAGAAATGCTCCATACAGTACAGAGAGTAAAGTAATGGGAACATTTTGGTTACAAAGTGAGAAATGATTGTAACAAATTAGGAAACATGCTACACATAGTAGATACAATATATACAATATAAACAATGAGAATAGTTAGAACACAGTATGATCATACAGTCTGTAATGTAAAGTTGAAGAGTGCATGCTTAAGTAATCAGCATGTTACTGCAGCTGTTTCTGATGTTTCAGCAAAGTCTGCTAGCATTTCTGAATTTGTAATTCACAAGTCAGAGGGAAGTAGATTTCCTGCAATAAGTCATAGATATTGTGGTAAGATAAAATCTCTTAATGAGTGCCTGCTCAGCTAGTCCATACAAGTCAAATAGAAAATAAAAATGAGTTATCAAACCACAGATATCATTGGATGTAAGTGGCAAGTTTCTGTCAGTTTCCTCTAGCTATCCCAGTCGATGAGGGTTTAGAACCTTTAGGTGCAAGACATGCTGTACCACTTAATGTCATGACTGCATACCTGTGGAGTGACAAAAATATGATGCATAAGCCTTCAAACTGTAATATTTTTCTTGTAATAGTAGGAGTTTAAGGAAATATTTTTAAGGAAGTGTCAATGCCCCTTGTATTAGTGCTTTACAGTGGCCTTAGGTGGAAGGGAACCTAAATGACATCTTGGTGAGAACACAGGTGATATGCATGTGCATAATGGGTTTTGATTCTTTGGTGTACTTAGTATCCATCTGTTTGATGTCATGTGGGACAGGGGTACCAAGCAGAGAAGTCTGTAATATGTTAGATAAGTCAAAGTTAAACTGACCCATAAATCTATCAATGTTTACTGCTATTTCACTTGCTAAGCAGTGTGGATCTGAGGGCAGTTGGAGGAGCAGGCTGTTCATTTACAGATGTCCGCTCATTTCTACTACCTGTTATACTTTTGATAATAATTAAATCTGAGACAAAATCTTTATTTTAGGAAAGATTATTATTTATGAACAAATGTACTTATCTGGACTATAGCCATAACATTTTCCTTCCAGTGGAGCTTTTTGGTCCTCATATTTTTAATGTATGAAACATGTAAGTATAGTTGAGGTCATACATATTCATTGACCTCAGTGATTTATACTTGGTACTGCTGAATCCTGAATTTCAATGTACAGAATTTCTTAGACATGTTCCAGGCTTTACACAAGCTACTTTCTTCAAGAATATTTTTCATGGCTTAAGCAAGGGTCAGCATTAGCGTCAATGTCTCCTTAAGCCAAAGGTTTAATATAAAGCAATCAGGAAAAAAGTTAAGTTTATAGAGTAAATCAGATCCCCGCCACCCATACACACACACACACACACCAAAGTAATCTAAAGCATGGAATCTTTGTGTGGAATTTTGAAGAGCAAAGAGTTGTTAGTAATACCAGTATTTCATCACAATCACATAAATGCATACTTTAAATGGCAGGAAGCTAAAACCAAGCTTGATTTAACAAATGCAGATGCAGGCAGCACTGCACAATGTAAATGATATAAATGTATGTTACAAACAAGCAAACAAATAATCAAACAAACAATTCTGGCAATGGAAGCAGACCAACAGATAAATGTAGCTAGTGTGTTTGCTTGTTGTGCTAAGCAATACATACTTGTTGTATCACACTACACAAATAGTATGAGTTCTGCTTTGTAGCAGTCCAAAATAATACAAGCTTATGAGGGCAGACTGTGAAAAGAGTGGTCCAAGTATAGACACAGAAAAAGAAGTCAATGACATAATGGCTTTCTGTGAAGAATATACAGCCAGGCTCACACAGTCCAAAAACTACTCAAACCTGTAAGATCATGTTATGAAAACTAAGCCATTATGTTTAGGCAATGCAAAAAGTAGATTATCAATTTCAGTAGTGTTGATTTTAAGCATTCTGTTTCTAAAGTATAGCAAGATAAATCAGTTCTGCTGTACTGACAAGGTCAAAAAAAGGCTGATATGTGTATGTCTGCAGCTGATGGGGTTCCTTCATTGGCCTGAATGTAGCCATAATGACTTACAAAGTAAAAAAACATGGACATTCAAAAGTCATGTAGATGAAACACTGGTATGTTCTTAAGGGGTCATTTGCGTATGTCCCATGGACCTCAACTACAAGAACCTAAGGTTTTACACATTAAAGGCTCTAGTTTGGCTGGATATTTCTTGCTGGTTTTTACATGAATTGTTTGTGTGACCTTTTTATCCTTTGGTTTGGAAGAAATGCAATTTTTTTCTAGATATTTATTTTTAAGTGCACTTAAATAAAGAAAAGATAATTGAGTTTAACAATCGGTTTAATAGCTGGCACCATTCCATGGCGTTCCAGTATGTATCAGCCTGGGTTGAGATTTTTGATAACTCTACTTCTGCAAGAGATGGCTTGCATCTCTCATTCAAGGGTTTTTACATACTGGCAAAACCCTTTACTGCCCTCATAGTTCCTTTTTTAGGTAGAGTCATAGGAATGGGCATCACAATTTAGCAATTTTATCTATCCCTAACCTGGACCTGATTAAGGAGGCCCTTCTTAATAGTAGGTGTATAAGTAACATATTTCTCGATCTTGAAGCATTCGTGCATTTGAGATGTGTTCATCTACGTGTAGTTACAAAGACTTGGTTTAAATTGAAAGAAGCACTCCTTCAGTACCTGGGTTTCATACCTATCTTGACTTCAGACCAGATTGAAATTGCAGTGCTGTCTCCATATTTGTCAGGAACCACATCTTATCTAGAATGACACTCAGAGACCCATACATTGAGCTCTTATAATTTCAATTTATGTTAATCAAGAAACATCATGCTACAGAATACCTTCCATGTCCCCAGATGTCTCCAGATGATCATGTTAGATTCCTTTAAGTTTTTGAAGAAATTCCAATAATATTAGGTGACTTCTGTGGTCTCACCATAGACTAAGCATCTATACTTCTAATGGAGGATATATTCAGATATTTTTGGATCGGTTAAACAGGAATTATACTTAGTAAACCCACCAAAGGCAAAAGTATTCTTGATCTGATCCTCACAAATATTGCCCCTACTTTTCGATTCCCCTAGTCTCTCCATCACCAGTTAACTTGTACCACAATCTCATGCCCAGAGCAAATATGGCCTCTACTTTTCAATTCCTGTAGTCTCATATTCACCAGTTAAGTTATACCATGCTGTCATTGCCAGTGCTCTCAGAACCCCCATATCACCTGTAATCAATATCTCTGTATTTCATAAGAGTGAACTTTACACAAATATATGATGAAATCTCTAAATTTACCTATGTGTCACCACAGTTGACCCCAGCACAGCACAACTGCCAACATCACTAAGGAGTTTTATGCCCAGTAAGATAAATGCATAGATGAATCAGTTCCCAAGGAGAGCCAAATACAATGGAAAATTTAAAAATCCCCTCATCCCCAGTGGTCATTTAGGATAAGTAAACTTTATAATAATAGAAAAAAACTCCTTAAGCTGTACAGTAAGGCTAGAATTCTTGAGACTGAGTATGGTACAAAACATCACCAAGAAACTGAAAAGTACCATAAGGACCAGTAACCCATGAGCTCAGATTGGTTTCAAAAGGGAAGGATAACTACATATTCAAGTTCTTCTTTAGCTATGTTGGAAAACTAAGAAAAACACTCAACTTTACTCTGAATATTTCCTTAATGGGCCCACTGTCTGATCCGAAATTGCAAATATAGTACCAAATTAGTTCACCACAGTCTGTCTCCATATTTGTCCAGGGCCACATCTTATCTAGACTGATAGCCGGCGACCCATAAATTGTGCTCCTAAAACTTCAGTTTACCATGTACAAGAGACACTTCCAATGCTCTTAAAGATTCCTTTAAGTTTTTACTTCACAATAAATGAAAAAAAATACATAAACTGTATTGTAAGGCTAGAACTCCCTGGAATGAGAATAATATAAAAAAATATCACCAAGAAACTGAAAAGCACTATAAGGACCAATAAGCAACCAATGAACTGACATTTTTTTTGAAGAGAAAGATAACTACAATTCTTATTCAGCTGTGTTAGAAACCTAAGAAAAAAACACTCAGCTTTGCTCTGAACATTTTCCTAATGGGCCCCATATTTGACCTGAATTGCATTGCAAAAATACTAGAAAGTAAATTCACCACAAATGTCACCACAAACTCCAGATTCAAACACCACTCATCCCAGAATCCTTTACACCACCTACAATCACTAAAGAATATGTTCATAAAGTGTTATCAAAGACCAAAACACTTCCTACATGGGTCCTGACAACATACCTGGGTGCTTACTAAACAGCATCAAGCCTGTTCTTGTCAAACCTCTCCTTAATTATTAAACCTAAGTTTAGAAGCAGGCTGTGTTCCTGAATCCTGGCACATTGTTGTGGTGATGCACCTCTACAAGGATGGCCCTTCCATTGACCCTGGAAATTGTAAACCAATCAGGTGTATATGTCTGATCTGTAAAACTATCATAACCAGTCTCATTAACAATGATATCAAGAATCTCACTGGGCTTGACCCACGACAATTTGGCTTCATCAAGGGGAGAGGATTCCTATCCAATCTAGTTTACTTCTTTGAGAGGATCGTGCACGCTGTCGTCACCAGTCATACTGTTTATACAGCTTAAATTGATGTGGCCAAAGCATTTGACTCCATTCCCATGCTGAATTGGAATGAAACTATCAGCCTTAAACATATATCCTTATGTGGTATGATGGATAGATAGCCACATGACTGATAGAATCCACATATTTTGAGTGGCAAGTACCTCTTCACATAGGGCTGAGGGAACCAGTGGAGTCCCTCTGAGATATGTACTGTGTCCTGTACTGTTTGTTATCTATTTCTCTGATCTCAAGACTGATGACCAAGACCTCTGATTAGCCAAATTTGTAGACAACTTTAAACCAGGTATAACTGTCAAACCCCCCTTCTGAAACCTTCAGAAAGACCTTATACTAAATGATACTTGCTATACAGGTAATGGACTTAACTGAATGCTAAAAGGTACTGTATTGTTTGTTTCAGAAAACAGCAATTGCCCACAACATACACTATAGTTAACACTCCTTAACTAAACAAACATTTAATCAGGGATCTTGGCACTTGGGTTGATAGTTCCCTCTTTTTTCATCCTCATGTGGCAACTGTACTCCAGAAATCCTTCTACATATCACAACTAATAGCCAAAGATATTTCATATAGATCCATAGATATTATCATTCCATTGTATTCAGCACTGATGAGGCCCATTGTAGAGTACAAAGCTACGTTTGGGATGTACTTTATTTGATATATCAAATCACTCACTAAAAGCCCCAGAAGTTCTTAACCACAAATATTACTGGTCTTAATAACTTTAGGTACCAGGAGAGGCTGAAAGCCCAGTGCTCGGTGTCTTATAAACTCCTGCGGATGAGCTCTGCCACACTTGACGTTTGTATCTCAGTAGGCCAAAGAGTACAGCTGACACTAAAAGAAGAGATCTGAACCTTCACGACAGATAAGCAAAACATGATAGAGAGCTAGGTTCATCACTCAATACCTCCCCCTTTGCTGGAATTAGTTTCCTCAGCAGATTAAGCAATATGATTTAATATCTTCATTCTGGATGGATACTACAAAATCTCTGATGTGACTAACTGGCATCTTCCTCCTTGAGAAAACCTGAGGGTTTGTTTTGCCTTGCATATATTGACATTGGACTAAAATAGCCTTGAAACTCCCATGTAGTTAATGATTGTCATGTTCTTTACAAAGCTTTCACATTTAGTGCATATCTGTGATAAATGCCATCATCTAACTGCCAGTCACATCAGTATGTTTCCAAATCCTTTGTCCATATGTTTGGCTTCTTGTAAAATAAATTGAAGGAACATATGGTTGGCCACTTTCAGAGCAGAGCACTTTCATACATAAAATGCAAGGTGCTGTTTTCATGTACTTATGATATTATTGATTGGATGTAAAGTAACCATTTATTTCTACTTGACTTGCATATAATTCCTGTCTAAAGTTGGATCAGAACTGGTTGTGCTAAATGCATACCTCACAACTGTCCTTGATTTTGCCCTGTCCTTCATAATAGTTTTGATTTTCCTGGTAAAGGACTGAGGATTGCAGTTAGTCAATAATGGCAGTCATTAGAGTTTAATACTTCTAATTGTTAAAATTATATGTTAATGAAAAACTTACTGTTATTTTCATGTTTTATGTCAGAGTCTTCTTCTTCTTTTTTTGGCTTTTCCCGGTTAGGGGTCACCACAGTGGATCATCTGTCCACTCATGATTGGCAGTTAGAGTAATATTTAAAAATTGGCACTGATATTGGGTGTTTCTCCCGTCATTATGTTTGACTTGGTCCAGAATTCCTGAGCAAAGAAATTGAGGGGTACATTAAATGCATGTAACATATCTGTTTGGCAATCTTATCCTAAGTCCATTACAGATTGCCAAAGCTATACTAGATGAAATAGAATTAATTCACTGAATCCATTGTACCTCATCATTTATTCATCAAAACTAAGTATTTTAAATGTGGTCTCCCAAAACTAGATTTATTACTTGTCCTCATACTGGATATCAACGTTAGACTAGATAGCATAATTAAATGGACTGCATAGGTAGATTCATTTCTTTGCATATAATGCTTTATCTCAAAATTCCATGAAGATAGCCCCAAACACTGTAAAAGTTAACTATAATATAAGACAACATGTGAATGAGTGCATTATTCAAATAATATCACTTCCATCAAGTTCATTAATGGTGTGATAACATGAAAATCTTGAGGAATAATCCCTTATAAAAAGAGGAATAGTAGTCCCATGTGTGATGCCTCACCACTGGCCCAGTAATCAAGGAGCCTCAATACTCACCACTAGCACCAGTGGGGGAAGTACATTGGGAGGATGAGAAGTACACCCACAGTAAAATACAATTTCCCTTAAGAGCACACAGAGACCACAGTCAGTCTTGGTCTGGTTTCTCCCTGTTTCTTCAGATCTCCAGCTGAGTGGCCAAGGCAAGACCTCCAGCATCCTCTCTGTCCAACCAGAGGTTCATGTCCCTGCCCAAGTAGCTAACACACACACTCTTTGAGATTTGATTTACACACACACACCACACACACACACACACACACACACACACACACACACACACACACACACACACACACACGCACACACACGCACACACACGCACACACACACACACACACACACACACCTGGGAAAGGCTGACAAAGGTTTACTAGCTATGCCCCCTTTTGCCCAAACTATAAGGTAGTTATTACTGCCACCAGCCATCTCTTTATCAGCTACTTCAAGGCCCTTAACAAATCATGTCCAATCTTACTGTGTAACGTTACTATTAATCCAAATGGTAGTTTGACCAAGAGCAAGGTGATTAGGAGTGGCCCACAGTGTCACCAAATAAATGCAAATACTCTCAGAATATGTCTCACAAATATCAGCCACAATGAAAGGTTTAGATATACTTATTAATAAATAATAAAAGAACAAGAAAATACTCAGTAAATAATCACAGTTGCATCAGAATTCAAAATCACAGGAATATTTAAAACAAAAGCAGGACAGTCTCAAATAAATAAAGAAAGCATCTAAGATATACTTCACTATATTCCTTGATTCCATTGTCGCCTCACAGTAAGACGTTGTCCTGTTCGATTCTCAGCTAAAGCGTCTTCTGTGTGGAGACATGCATGAATGGGCATACCTTCGTTGAAGGTTGTGCATCAGGGCTGGCAACTCGGTACGTGAAAATCTACTGCCAATCATTAGCGGACCGGAGTTCTGCTGTGGCAACCCCTAACTGGGAAAAGCCGAAAGATACAACAAATCTAAGAGAAATTACTGTACCCTAGTTAACTTACTTACAGAGCAAGCAGGAAGATGTGGTAAGTGGATGTTCTTGTCAGGTCAAGGACAAAATACAAAAATGCTCAGTCTCTGTCTCGGAGAGTTCATAAATTAATATCCCAAATATTACTGCTGGGATAGCTTGCAGAATGACCTCACTTCTTCTCATCTGACAATACCAGGTGAAAACCCCCACTGATGCAGCTGTTAGCATTTAGCATCTACCTGTGAAAATACATAAACAAGGACTTCTCTTAGATCTAAGACAGATCCTGGAAGTCATAAAACAATAAACACTTCCAGAACAATACAAAAAACTTCTAGTTCTAGACATTGTGTCTGTTACTTCACTGAAACTGAGAGAGAATATCTTTTTCTGAAGTTTTGGAAGATAATCTCCAGTGTTCCAGTTCCCCTGTTAAAATATATACTTCTAAAGAGTTATAGTAGTGTATATACATTTCTGATCAGTACTTTACAAAATATCTCTTTAGCACACGTCTGTACAATATGACATACAGTTCTAATACATCTGTAACACAAGCATATGAATTATATTCATACTCACAAATGACACATAACCATTTACAAAATTCCAGACAGCTGTGCTGGCAGTATCTCCTTTTGTTACACCATGAACAAACAGAGGGCTAGCACAAAGAATATCTTTGTGAAGCCTATCTACTTAGTGGTCCAAATGTCTAAGAGATGGGCGAATATTGTCTTAACTACTATTACTATATCAGAGATAGAAAATAATCCGAGAATGTTGCTTGGTGAAAGCTATGCATTTAACTCACATCACTTAAAAGGAAAGAAAGTCATGGTGCTGTGAAGTAAGCCACTTCTGTTTTTAGGAGTCCAAAGTCAGCTTTTTCATGGTGGATACCTTTGCAGGGGTGTGGGTGATATGTGGATTTCCATGGTGATTAGTTTCTGGTCGGATCTAACAATGGAGGAATTGACTATTGGTGTAGAGCAATGGTTGTCCATGTTAGTAATAACCAGGTCAAGGATGTTGCTTCCTCTAGAGAGGGTAAGAATGAAGTGGCCCAGGGCACTGGAATTGATGAATTCCAGGAAGCGTTGGGCCAGTGCATTGGTGCATGAGAAGTTTTCCCTGCTGATGGAGGGGTAGTTGAAGTCACCTAGTATGAGAGTGTTGGGTTGGATCTTACTAGTTTCCAGGGTGCTTAGGAATGTGGAGTGAGAATCTTGGGACATGGTTGGGGACCTATAGCAGGCTATGACCTGAACTGCCATCTTACCCAATGTTAGTTGTACCTGGAGTATCTCAGATGCATTATGCTGGGCTACTAGTTTGGAGGTGTGCACATCCTTTGCGAATATGGAGACACCACCACTTTTGGACCTTCGGTCCATGTTCTCATCTGTAACAAGCTATGAGGTGTAATACTCATATAGGCTCATAATAATGCTATAATAAGGAAGGTAATTTTATTTGCTCCTCTGACTCCCCTACCTTATTTATAAACTTATACAACATCATCCAAATTATTAACTATCCCACCCGCATCAACAAGCACTCCAGTAAAAAATAACTTCTAGCCTGGATTTTAACCAACAAACCAAACCATGGGTACCAGGTAGGCTGTCTACCAGTCCCACTAAGTGACCATGCCCCTAGATTTCTAGTTGGGAAGAAAACACATATCCAAACCAGCATCTCGTATAAATACACCCACAGCAAAAAATGTTTCCCCTCTGACACCTTCAATTTACTACTACAAAACTGCAATTGGTCCCCATTAAAAAACCTGCAACTATACCTAGCTGTCGAATACTTCAGTAACAAAGTCCTTGAAATATTAAATAATCTTGCTCCCCATAGAAAAATTTGCCAAGAAATCAAACAGCTACCATGGCTTTCCAAAGAAACAAAACAACTAATGAAATGAGATAAGGCCTGGTCATTATATCATATGTCCAAAAATAACAACAATCTCACCCTTTGCAAACAACTTAGAAACCATGCTAAGAAAAACATCATCAAGGATAAAAGAACCTATTTCCTCACCTGCCAACAAAATACCAGCACAATTTACCAAAATTCTGTCAGAATATCAACCACCTCCTTAACCCCAGTAAAACCCTTACCCCCTCACTACTAACTCCTCTGTGCCCTTAGCCTCACAATGCAATTCTCACTTCATCAGCTCTATCACTTCTCTCCTAGACAACAAAAGAATCCCACCACTCACTGTCCCCCAATCTCTAATGATGCAAACTCCTTCTCCTTAATTCCTATTCCAACTTTCTACATAAAAAACTCCTATGTAAATCAAAACCCTGCTGCTTAGCTGCCAACCAACTTCCAAATGAATACCTAGCTGGCCCATCCATCGCCTATCCCATATCATTACTAGATATCTCAAATGCTTTTGACACCCTGTCCCATCAGCTGATCCTCAACAAACTTGCCACTTAGTCTCAATACCACACCCCTAACATGATTTCACAGTTATCTATTCGACCAACAACAGGCCACTAAATGGGCAAGCAGCCTCTCATCACTATTACCAGTCACCACAGGAGTACCACAAGGCTCCATACTTGGGCCCCTCCTCTTCATAATATTTACCAACAACCTATATGCTGCCACCCAACATGCCACCATCATCCAATATGCAGATGACTCCTCCCTTATCTGCTCAGCCCACTCACCACAAGAACGCCATCACAAAATACAGTCATCATTCCAAGACATTGAAAAGTACCTCACCAGCCACCAACTTATCCTAAATCCAAATAAGACCAAGTTCATAATTTTCTCTAATAAATTTTCCAAACCCAGTACCCAATCCCTCTCCATACTATCTAACAATGGTATGACAATTGAAAGTCAAAAATTCAGCCAGCACTCAGAGTGAATGTTTCTAATATTCATTTATTCTGACCCAAACAACAGACCAGTTTCGGCACAAAATCTTCTTCAGTGATAGCATGACACTCCATCAACTGACTTAATATAGCCATAAGATAATTGGCTAATAAGTAAATAAGTAAGGACAATTATACATTTAAAGATATAATACCAAAAATAAAAATGAACATAAAAATCAAAATTTTTTATGTATACATACTGAAAGCAGAAAATTTATCATATCTTAATATTTACACTGCGAAAACAAGCAAGCCTGATTGAACAACTTATATGTATATATAACCTTATAAATGATCATTAAGACCTGGGGTAAATAACCCCCCCTAGTCTAATAATCCAAGCCTTTTCTTTGAAATTAAGCATATCGTGCCATCCAAATGTATTAATATTATCACCCCTGATGGCATCAATAATTTGAAACTGAAACTTTGCACTGGTATGGGACAATACATGTTTCTATAAAGCACTGGATAGACGTTTGTTCCTAATGTCACTAAAATGTTCTGACATCCTGATTCTCAACGGTCTTGAAGTCTGCCCAATATAAAAGGCAGAACAGGAACAAGTGGCAAGATATATGACCCAATTGGTCCCACAATTGCCAAAACATCTAATCTCAAAAGCTTTTGTTGTATTCCTGCTAGAAAATTCCTTAGATTTCCTCATATATACACAAAATGAACAATGGCCACAGGAAAAGGAACCCCTTAGTTGATCACCAGAAAGTGTGAGTTGTGTACCACACGTATTTATCTGGCTTCCCTTTTTATGTAAGTTCCAATATCATCCCAAAGTACGACCTCCCCTGTATGAAAACTGGCACTCTAAGGCAAGAATATTAGCCAAAGCTGAGTTAGCTAGTAGAATATTCCAATTACTATTGATCACATTTTAATAACATTAGTATTCCTACCAAACGTGGTCACAAATCTAAAGGGGACAACCCCTGTATTCTTTTTTTCTTTATAGCTAAGCAACTCATTTCTGTTAAATTGTTCCGCCCAATTATATGCTGACATGATATGACCCGATTTATATCCTCTGGCCTTAAACCTGTTCTTTAAGTCATGCTGATAGTATTCATAACTTGTCTGATTGGAGCATATCCTTTTAATTCTCAAAAATTGAGATTTGGGAATATTTCTTATAATATGTTTTGGGTGTAGACTGTTGGCATCCAACAAGGTATTATATTGTGGGTATTTTCTGAAAATTTTTGTATCAAGTGTATTATCACTATTTCTAGTGACAGAAACATCCAAGTATTGAATTTCACTGTACTACATATTGAGAGTAAATTCAATACCCCACTTGTTGTCATTTAGGCATTGAATGAACTCCAATAGATATTCCTGATCAGACTTTCAAATCAGCCAGCAGTCCTCAAGGTACCTACGCTAGATGTCCAATTCCTCTATATAGATATTATGGACCCTGTCATAGATAAGCTATTCCTCTAGGAACCCCATAAATAGGTCGGCATATATTGGTGCAAATGATGCCCCCATTGCTGTACCTTGGACTTGCCAATAACAATCCTGATGAAAATGAAAAACATTCTTGGTTAGTACCTGTTCCACCATACATAATATCAAAGTATTGAAACCCGGTGGATAAAGATTACCCTTGGCCAACCAATATTCAACGGCCTGTAACCTGGCCCAATGCAGAATGTTAGTATATAAAGATTTAACATCAAGGGTGCACATCCACCAACCGGGCTCAAGTATGGAATCTGCCACAATTTGTAGGAATTCAGTCATGTCTTTCAACCTTGATCTAACTAAACTCAAAAGAGGTTGTAGATATAGAGTCAAAAATTCTGAAAGTGGTTTTGTTAATGAGCCCTTTCCTGATACAATAGGTCTACCAGGTGGTTTTGTTAAATTTTTATGAATTTTGGGCAATAAATAAAAATTTTGCCTATGTGGATCTGTCACTGTAAGTTGTTTCCAAGTATTTTTATCTATAATTCCCTCTTCAACAGCTAAGTCCAAAAATTCATCTATCTCCTGTTTAAACCTATTGGTAGGGTCTAAGGGCATAGGCATATAATATTTGCTATTCCATAACTGTGTTTGTGCCTCAGAAACATATTGTTCCATATCTATCACCACCACAGCGCCCCCCTTATCTGCTGTGGTAATGACAATATTGGGATTATCCCTCAAATCTTTTACTGCACGGAATTCTGACTCAGATAGATTGTTACCCAGTATGAATGATTCCTCTTGTTTGAAATGTAGTTCCCTGATGACTTTATCTTGAAAAATAGTTACATGTTTGTCCATAGGTGACTGGAAAGTAGATTTTTGAAAATGAAAATCAGTAAATCTTTCAGTATTATCTTGATCCCCAAAAAATAATTTCAAGTTAAGAAGACGACAAAATGATAACACATCTTGTACAAAATTATATTCATTAACAAAAAAGCCGGGTACAAAAGATAACCCTTTATCAAGTACCTTTACTTGTGTTTCAAGTCAATGACACAGAGGAGATATTATGTACATTTTGGTAAACATTTATTTCTGTGTGAGTATGTCCAGTAGTGTTTCCAAATTCTTGACTGTACCTGTGCCTATGCTTTCTACCCCCCCCCCGCGTCGCTTAACCCTAAAGGGTGATCCATACTTTTCATTTTCTTATGCACTGGGGACTCTTGAATAAGTACATGCTCAGGTTCAGTGGTTGAGGATTCTTCCCCTGATGTACTACTGAAATCTGTCTTAGACTTTTTCAGTATAGACCTTGGTCTTTTTTTTCTAAATCTAGTTTGTCCTGAATCCCCCTCCCTAAAGCTCACATATTTCTTAGTTCCAAATGGTTTCCCCTCCGCATAATCAGCCACATCCCTTTGAAATCTATGTATTTTCTTATTTTTTATTGCTTGCTCCAAAGTGAGTAGTTCTTTGGAGAGCTTAGATAAACATGTGTTGTATACTGTTTGTCCCTCAAAGGGTTTAATGTTTTCACATAGTGTTTTGATATCTGCAACATTACTGTCAATAATTCTTTCATAAAAAGAGGTTAAAATCTCAACAAACGCCATTGTTGCTGTATGTTGGGCTTTCCCCCATTCCTCATTCAGTTGTTCATCTGGGTTATTTACAAATGGTTGAGTTTTAATTCTAAGTCCTCTTAGTGTTATATTTTCACCAACCAATCAGACCAAGCTGCTAGGGGAACCATAGATAACCCACTAAAATTTGATAAACACATCTATCTGACCCTCACGAAAATCCACTCTAAACTAGGTGCTCTATACAGGGTAAAACCTTACCTTACACAACAAGCTAGATGGGCCACTCCAAGATCCACTTGCTATTCATCCTCCTATGCTCCTCTGAGGTCTTTACTAACCTATCAAAAACTGAACTAAATAAACTAGACTCCTGCTATAAGAGAATGGCTAAGTTTGTCACCAACTAACCCCACAGAACACACCACTGCATTGCTCTCCGACAGGTCAACTGACTAGAACTTCCCAACCTATTATTACTAAAACAACTTTCACTAGCCCATAAAATTATATTCAACCCTACTGACTGCCCAGCTCTATCAAACCTAGTCCAGCCAAACACAAACTTTAGACTCCTCAGGTCATCCAACAAACTCATGATAAAAATAACCCAGTCTCACAACTATCACAGAGACTCCCTCTGCTCACATAAAATTGCCAAACATTGGAGCACCCTTCCTCAACAGATAACTAAAAACCCCAACCTGTCCACAATTAAAACTACACTGAAATACTATTTAGATGATAACTGGCTATGCCCCTGTATTGCTCCCAACTAACATTCTTCCTATTTTTTCCTACTCATCTCACACATGGTAGCCCAAATAGTGTTCATCTCACATAGGCCTATCCCACTATCTGTCTTTTCTTTATTAATCTTTATTCTTTCAGATGACCTAACTTGTAAAACTACATGACCAATTTTGCTCTTTCAGAAATGACTCACCTTGTAAAGCTACATGACTTCTGTATCGCATATATATGTTGTAAACAAAAAACTATTCCTGTATGCCTAAAACATGCATGTTTATACTGTATTTCTGTTGTTATATGTTTCTATAATATTTTAAGCTCATTTACATATTGTTAGCAATGTGCTACTTAAACTAAGTTTGCTGCTTGTACCTTAATAATGTTCTTTTTGTTGTGGAGCTTTTCTCCCCGGGTCTCCGCTGAAAACGTTTTTCTTTTCAACCCAGTCGGACCCTACCCGGATAACAAATGTAAATAAATAAATATAGATATATATCGTCCAATGATATTTTGAAACATACTGTCATATGGGTGATATGCCACATTTCACAAACACAATAAACTTCAGTGCATTTGATTCCACTTTGCTGTACATTTATAACTTCAGGTTTTTATCATATTTTATACATTTTGCCCACTAGCTTACATGGAAGTTCATAATAGAGGTAATTTGCTTTCTTTTCTGCTGACAAGCACTATATTGTTGATGATCAGTACAATGTGTAGTTATTTGATTAAGGAACACCTTGTCTCTAAATCACAAAAATACGGTTTTGTTTCATATGCAAAGTACAAATCATTTGGGCAGTGAATAGCATGCCCAAAGTTGCATTCTGCAAGAAAGTATAACTTGAGAAGTGATGGAGGTTAAAGAATAGATAGAGTACCTTAGAGAGGGTAGGAGCAGTAATGCAGATTTATGAAATATTAACAGAAAGAGCTGAGGACAAAGACGTCAGCTTCATTCTAAATGCATAGCATGATGCTTATAATAACATCTGTTGATTTCAGCATTGTATAAAACCTGAAATGTACCAGCAGTGCTTATCCTATATTTTGCAAACAGTTAAAAGCAAAAAAAAAAAAAAAAAGTCTTACTGGAAGTTATGTAAGTGTGTTTTATGTTGTGGTAACATCTGTGACATCACAAGCAATGCACATGTAGGTCATAATGCCGCACTATCCTTCATTGTTATGGAGGTACATAAATAGATGTGTTCATTTTTAGGCTAGATTAATTATTCCAAACACAAGAACACGAACAATGTCCCAAAAAGCAGCTAGGAAAAAGTTAGCAGAAGCACAAGTAACCAATAAACTTCTTCTTGCGAATCTCGAAAATGTTGTAGTCAAGAAATACTTCTCCGTAAGTAAAATGCTTTTAATGTTAAGCAACAATTAAAAACATAAAAAAACACT
Organism: Protopterus annectens; assembly: GCF_019279795.1. NCBI lineage: Eukaryota > Metazoa > Chordata > Ceratodontiformes > Protopteridae > Protopterus > Protopterus annectens. The sequence continues at coordinate 386,720,930 of NC_056749.1, forward strand.
CAAAAGTAGTAGAATCCAACGTAAAAAAGAAAATAACTCAAGCGCTTTCACCCGTTCCTATGACGGGCTTTTTCAAGATAAATTATGACCTTACTTTGCTTGCTTATATACAATGCTAATGATCCAATTAAACAATTCAGAAAAATTTTCTACCAATCTAAATAAATCAATTATTAGGTAGCATTTCCTTAGTGTTTATTTTAAAACACAACTACTAAATGTATTCAGTTGAAATAATCATGTAAACATTATTGTGAAACATTCTTATCCTAATACATTCTGATACTCTGCTGATTTTGTTTATTACACCCTGTTTTGTAGTGCATTACGCTGTGAAATAGCTAGCTATTTCTTTTAAAACTGGGAAAGTTCCTAAGCCCAATATTCATGTTGTAATGCCTATCCCAACTGGTGTCTTGACAAAATCTTCGCGCTGTTTCTTGAAAACTGGTGCGAATACATTTGACCAAATGACCATTCATTTTCTACATGTATTACTAGCTATAAATCATTGAACGTCCAAGAGTGTATAAAATAATTCATTCTCTTCCGATATTAAAACCAAATGTTTTCATTAAGAAATGATGATCACTTAATGTGCGTTCCTACAAACCGGAACCTTTAGTAAAATGTAATATGCTTTTAAATGTGTTTATTAGTTATATATTTAAACTTGAGTTACTAAAATTACGTCCGCTTTATCTTTATTCAAACTTCATAAGTATAAATTACTTATTTAAACTTAACTATGGTTTCTCTGACGTATCTCTTGATGTTCAAATTTGAACGGAAAGTTTATTTGTGTGTTGTCCAGTCACTTGTTGTCCTAACCATATATAGCTTCAGTATTATTAATTTTGATAGTAGGCAACCCTATATTTAAAAATATATATAAAATATATATTAATAATTGTGTTAAAAGTTGTGTACTAAAATTTGAATAGAAATAAAACAATCTTTTGATAACATGAAGTTTACCTGTCAATAAATATGTTATATAAAATTCATTTTAATACTTACTTGTTATGTTAACCAATTTCCTAAAGGCATAAAATGTATTATCAATGGTTAACATATAAATTTGATATTAGTTAAAATATATAATGTGTGGAAGTAAGTGAATATATGTACATATATGTAATTAAATAAATAAATAATGATATAATATGAATACTTCAATAAATAAACTAATATTTTAAATATTTTAAATATTTTTAAAAATTTTTTTGTATAATATGAAACTGTCCATATTTTTTGTCCCTTGTACCATTATGTTTGTGATTATTAATTCATTTAAAATATATTTTCATTAATTTTGTTAGTGCATTTTTTAATAAACTAAGTGCTATGAATTCTTGCAAGATAAAATAAAATGAAATAAATGTGTTAATATGTTCATAACCAACCAATGGTTTTCTGAATGATATGAGGTATAGGTAGGATCACTATATATAATGAATCATCATAATTTTGCCCTTCTTAACTTAAGTAGGCTTGTAATGCTAATGGTCTCATTGAGCCCTGGGAATTTTGAGGCATTTAGTCTAAGTTGCCAATTCAACTCCTTAAATTCAATGGTGGCTTCCCAGTCTCCACCTCTTGGATTAAGGATTAATATTTAAAATATTAGTTTATTTATTGAAGTATTCATATTATATCATTATTTATTTATTTAATTACATATATGTACATATATTCACTTACTTCCACACATTATATATTTTAACTAATATCAAATTTATATGTTAACCATTGATAATACATTTTATGCCTTTAGGAAATTGGTTAACATAACAAGTAAGTATTAAAATGAATTTTATATAACATATTTATTGACAGGTAAACTTCATGTTATCAAAAGATTGTTTTATTTCTATTCAAATTTTAGTACACAACTTTTTAACACAATTATTAATATATATTTTTATATATATTTTTAAATATAGGGTTGCCTACTATCAAAATTAATAATACTGAAGCTATATATGGTTAGGACAACAAGTGACTGGACAACACACAAATAAACTTTCCGTTCAAATTTGAACATCAAGAGATACGTCAGAGAAACCATAGTTAAGTTTAAATAAGTAATTTATACTTATGAAGTTTGAATAAAGATAAAGCGGACGTAATTTTAGTAACTCAAGTTTAAATATATAACTAATAAACACATTTAAAAGCATATTACATTTTACTAAAGGTTCCGGTTTGTAGGAACGCACATTAAGTGATCATCATTTCTTAATGAAAACATTTGGTTTTAATATCGGAAGAGAATGAATTATTTTATACACTCTTGGACGTTCAATGATTTATAGCTAGCAATACATGTAGAAAATGAATGGTCATTTGGTCAAATGTATTCGCACCAGTTTTCAAGAAACAGCGCGAAGATTTTGTCAAGACACCAGTTGGGATAGGCATTACAACATGAATATTGGGCTTAGGAACTTTCCCAGTTTTAAAAGAAATAGCTAGCTATTTCACAGCGTAATGCACTACAAAACAGGGTGTAATAAACAAAATCAGCAGAGTATCAGAATGTATTAGGATAAGAATGTTTCACAATAATGTTTACATGATTATTTCAACTGAATACATTTAGTAGTTGTGTTTTAAAATAAACACTAAGGAAATGCTACCTAATAATTGATTTATTTAGATTGGTAGAAAATTTTTCTGAATTGTTTAATTGGATCATTAGCATTGTATATAAGCAAGCAAAGTAAGGTCATAATTTATCTTGAAAAAGCCCGTCATAGGAACGGGTGAAAGCGCTTGAGTTATTTTCTTTTTTACGTTGGATTCTACTACTTTTGAGTGTTTTTTTATGTTTTTAATTGTTGCTTAACATTAAAAGCATTTTACTTACGGAGAAGTATTTCTTGACTACAACATTTTCGAGATTCGCAAGAAGAAGTTTATTGGTTACTCGTGCTTCTGCTAACTTTTTCCTAGATTAATTATTAGTCAATTAAAATAACTAAATAAATAAACATTTTATGATAATTGTATTATGTGCTACAAAAGACAAATCAGTCAAAAATGCATTCAGAATCCACCCCTACTGAATTTGTATATGCAAGATGATGCTTTTCCAAGTTTCTTAAAACATACAAAAAGTGAAGGACTCTACTATGAAACCCTAAACAGCAAACTGCCAAGGAACCAATATTCTGAAAACTAATTCCTAAAACTCAAAAGTGCAAAAACTTAAACTGAAAATGTTTTTAGGGATCAAGCCCCCTGTACCCCCCAATGTGGAGTGATAAGCCCCTACACATATCAAACTTATATATACCATCTCCATTGCTGTACCAACTCAAAAAAGGTATAAATCTCCCAAAACAAGGTAATCACTGCCAGGGAACACTTAGAAGACATACTGGCTTTAACTTCTTATGGAGAACATCAGTGTCAGTAGTGTATTCCTCAGTGTCTTGTCTAATGGAAAACATCAGTGTCAGTGTTTTGTTCCTCAATGACTTGTCATATGGACAACATCAGTGTCAGTAGTGTGCTCCTCAGTGTCTTGTCTTATGGATAACATCAGTTTCAGTAGTGTGCTCCTCAGTGTCTTGTCTTATGGAAAACATCGGTGTCAGTAGTGTGTTCCTCAGTGTCTTGTCTTATGGATAACATCAGTTTCAGTAGTGTGCTCCTCAGTGTCTTGTCTTATGGATAACATCAGTTTCAGTAGTGTGCTCCTCAGTGTCTTGTCTTATGGAAAACATCAGTGTCAGTAGTGTGTCCCTCAGTGTCTTGCCTTATGGAAAATATCAGTTTCAGTAATGTGTTCCTCAGCTTCTTGTCTTATGGAAAACATCAGTGTCAGTAGTGTGGTCCTCAGTGTCTTGTCTTATGGAAAACATCAGTTTCAGTAATGTGCTCCTCAGTGTCTTGTCTTATGGATAACATGAGTTTCAGTAATGTGCTCCTCAGTGTCTTGTCTTATGGAAAACATCAGTGTCAGTAGTGTGTCCCTCAGTGTCTTGTCTTATGGAAAACATCCATGTCAGTAGTGTGTTCCTCGGTGTATTGTTTTATGGAAAACATCAGTGTCAGTAGTGTGTTCCTCAGTGTCTTGTGATTCAGGCAGCTAACACTTAGGGAATTTCACCTCTGCCAGTTGTATATATACCAAATTGAAGTACATTTTACCATCAAATTTCATCTGAGCTTATTGGCTTTTGTACTATATTACATCTTAATGTCTCTTAGTCCTACAAACTGTGAACTGTTTTTGTTATCCAGTGAAACTGGCATTGGTGTGATAGTTTAAGGTATATACTGCAGAACACTTTCTATTTGTCTCTTCTATTAGTACTTCAACTTCCAACAGGAAATAAATACACATAATGCATATGCAGATGCATACAGACATGCACACACACACACACACACACACACACACACACACACACACACACACACACACACACACCACTTAGGTTCATAGGTAGGTACTAGGTTATTGGCCCTGGGGCCTATATAAGCCTAGCCAAAAAGGTACCCTGGCTTTTGCCACCCAAGAAAGTTATTTTCCTGTACCCCTGTCTAGCAGAGCCACAGAAGTGATCCCCAGGGTGAATTTCCTATTTCCCATCCAATTGTTGAGATTTTTCTTAAAGAGGGCTAATGAGGAGCTTTGCTTGACATGAATGGGCAGTCTGTTCCAGAGCATGGGAAGTCTCGGGGAAAAGAATCTATCCCTCCAGCATGTTCTGTTTATTGTGGTAGCAAGGTTTAGGTCTCTGGAGTGTGTGGCTCAGAGGGATTGGGGTTTCTTTAAGTGCAGCATGTCCAACAGATCTGGGTTTGACATGGCTTTGTATGTTAGGAAGAGGTCATCTTTGAGTAGGCAATAAGCAATGGAGTAGAGCTGGAGTTTTTTTTAAATGGTCTGCATATGGCATCTGTTTGAGACCGGTAATCCTCTTAGTGAGGTATTTCTGTGGCCTTTCTAATTGTTCTAGATGTCTTGGAGGTACATGCCAAATGGGGATTTCGACTCTATAATGGGTCTGATGAGGGATGAGTAGAGAGGAACAATGACTTATTTTTTTCTGGAGGTGAACCCCTTTGTGATGAGGTGTGCTTTGTAGAAGGATTTCCTGACTACTATGGCAATGTGATTATCAAAGGGGAGACTACTATCCACCTATGTCCCAAGGTCTCTTATCACACTTTCCTTGTTTAGTAGGCTACCGCCTATGTGGTAGTTCATGGGTAGAGTGTTTTTCCCAAAGGGGATGACAATGCACTTCTTGGAATTGAGCTTGAAGCCATGACTTTGACACCAAGCATCAGTCTCAGTGAGCCCCCTTTGTAGAATGTCCACATCATTAAGTGATTCTATTATAGCACCTAGTTTGCAGTCACCTGTGAACTTTGTTAGCCGAAGACCTGCTGTATTAGCCTGAACTTCTGAGAAGTAGATGCCAAACAGGAGAGGACCCAGGACTGAGCCCTGTGGTACTCCACTTGTCACTGGTCTGAAGTTGGATTTGGAGTCAGCTACTTTCACTGTGTGGGTTCTGTCAGTGAGCCAGTTGGCCATCCATCTTGTGACATAGGGATTTATACACAGTCTAGTGAGTTTATCTATAATTCCAGAGTGGAGGATGGTGTTGAAAGCCTTGACAAGGTCAAGATAGGCTGCGTGCACCACCTTACTCTCGTCCATGGCTCTGGTGACTGCTTCAAAGAAGTCAGTCAGGTTTAGGAGACATTACCTACCTTTTACAAACCCAAACTGAGTGGGGTCCAGAGTTTGTAGGTTACCTATGTCCTTGTTTATAAGCTCCAAGATGATACATTCCATGGCCTTGCAGACCAGGCTCGTCAGGCTAATGGGGCGGTATTTCCCAGGGTCCATGGTGGCGCCCCATTTGTGGAGTGGGATAACTGTTGCTGTGCGCCATTCAGTAGGCACAAAGCCTGAAGTGAGGCTATGATTGAACATGGTATTTAGGTGGGGTGCCAGTTCGTTCTGTAGTTCGTGCAGTACGCAGCTTGGGATGTCAGGTCCCATGGATGCTGTGTGCTTGGCTTTGAAGAGTGCGGTCTTTACTTGTGCAGCCATGATTACAGGGGCTTTGCATTCTTCCAGTATAGTGCTGGGCCCTTTGGGGGGTGAGGGGGGGTGAAGTTTTCACTGAACCTATCTGTCAAGATGTTGGCAATATTAGTTGGTTCTGCATATCTAGTGCCATTGTGCTGTAGCTCAGAGCAGATCTGAGTGTCACCATTGAGATTCTTGACATAACTGCAGAATGCTTTGTGGTTGTCTTTAGAATCAGTGGCAATTTTATTTTTGTAACTAGCTTTGGAGGATTTTGAGAAGGGATCTCAGCTTCTTATTGAGGCTGACCATGGAGTTCCTCCAGTCATGGGATTTTACTCTTTTTTTGCAATAGCTTCTTCCTTCTGTTGTAGAGTTTGCTTATTGCAGGGAACCACCAGATTGGCTTCCTTTTTTTGGAGGATAGCCTCTTGGTTCTTTTGGGGATGGCACGATCCATGCACTCATGTATGTGCTTATACAGTGCATTTGTATAGGATTCAGCAGTTGTATCTCTATTTTCCGTCTGTATGGGTGTCATGAAGCTTTCCACTTCTATTTTAAGAATCATGAAGTTGGCTTTGGAGAAGTTTTTTTATGGTGGTTTCCTTAATAGAAGGTGGGGCGGGATATTGATGTCTAGGGTGATTAGCTTGTGATCGGATCTGGCCACCGAGGAGTTGACCTCTGGGGTGGAACATCGGTTGCCCATATTGGTAATGACCAGGTCCAGGATATTGCTGCTGCAGCACAACCTGTTCTGCTCAGGGCATCTATTCTTATCAGTATTAATATACCTTTTTTTTTCAGCTGTAATTAAACATGTAACCTTTATAATTAAGGAAATGCAACCTCTTCTGATGTTATTGTTTCTTTCTCTCTTCTCTTTCCTTGACCAAAAATTTTATTTACTGCAGAATAGTAGATGCTCTGCATCCAGACCATTACTATGCAAAATGTGCACTCAGTTTGACTTTATTTTCATCAAATACAATGAATCTTATTATATTAGTAGACTCTTTCTTCAGCGATTGTGCAAAGATCTATTATCCTTTAGGAGTATAGGTCACTGTCACCACAGGCAGCCATACAAATACCATGACAGTTTTCAGTGAAATATGGTATAAACAACACAATCTTAAACAAACAAATAAAACTGGTTATGAGAGGCATGTTTCATGTTATGGATTATTTAGATCTGGTTAATTTATGCCACCTCACTACTGCATAAATATGTTTCACATGAAAAGGTACTAAAGAATATTTGTGTAGAAAAACAATAAATTTGGGATAGAGTAAACATTGTTAAGGGGAATTCTCAGAAGCTGAGATTTATGTGTAGAGATGTGAACAGATGAAGTCTAAGGAGAGACAATCTTGTTTTAATGAAAATGTCTGTAAGGATAATGAATGAGTGATCCTGAAATTCAAACTCAGAAGAATTCTGTGTAACTGAGTTTTGCTGATGTTAACAGTGATTTTGTTTTTGCTATAAGCATGAAATCTCTTTACCACTACAAATGTGGCAGTTTCTTTGACTGATGGTAGAAGAGAAAACAATCAGTCTTGTATTCAGAGGTAATACTTAAGGTCCACAATTACAGTGTAGTACTTTATCATACCTCCTTATCAGTTAATACTACACTGGTTGTATGAAGTGGAAAAAAGAGAGAGAGAGAGCATAACAAAGAAAAAATAAAAACTCTACGGAAGTACGCTGATAAGGCCATGACACTACTGTAACATTGGAATACTGTGATGCATTGCTCCTTGTTGCACACTCGCTATAGAAAAGAGTGCATCTCCTGCATTCGTGTGTAACTGGCCTCATCCACATACATGACAGAAATATGCATAGTATCCCTGCCTCATGAATAAGTTATGTTTCCAACCGTACTTAACATTATTACATCTTACTTCCTTCAAAGTACGCGAAAGTGGCAAGCCGCCATGATTGTATATGTGTTACTTATTAATGCTCTTAAACTTATCTGACCCTTAAATTAAATTATAAAATGTTGTGCTATATGCAGTCTGTGTGCTACATTTAGCACTGCTACCAAATACTGTATATAGTTTCATGTTACCTGCCTTAACAGGTTCTAGTGTTGCTGAAAAAACATCTTTCTTTTCTGGACTCATACTCAGCTCCTGTATTAGTTTTTAGTTTTCTTGTGTAGATACAGTTTCACAAGGAACCTACAGAGGTTAAAAAAAAAGGCAGGATACTCAGACGTGTGGTTGGTGCTAAAAAAGGATGAAAAATCTGTTTTGCAGCTGCTATCAGATGCTTTTCTGCTGCAGTTATCTTGTGGAATGTTTGTAACAAGCTTGTAAAAAAATGCTCCTTGATCTCATCTAGTAGATGTCAGTCTTTACATCATCTCAGTAACTGAAGCAAGTGCATTAATACAGTTATAATATCTTTCCTTTAAATTATCCTCAGATCTGTCAATTGTGATCTGTATCCTGGAAATAAAATAGAGATTCACATATCTATTTACTTATCTATCTTTCTACCTATATATCTATGTGCATGTGTATGTGTGTGGATAGAGTGATATGATTATATTAGTAAACGTTGAAAATACAAAACGTCAAACAAAAAAGTGAAAGAAAAAAATAAAACTACATAAAACTGAAAAAAGATTGAAATGTGCACTGAAAACAAAAGCAAAACAAATGATTTATTTTGATTATGATTCCCCTTAAATAAAGAGAGAAAACAAAGCTGTACCTATGAATATGTTTGTCTGAATAGTGGTATTGTTAGCTAAAGGGTTTTTGGTAAGATAATGTGCAGGGTAAGAGGCAGCAGCATGTTAGGGATAAGGCTTTGCTTGTCCCCCTGTCTTACTTACTGTTTTGTGCTAACCCTTACCCTTACCCTGTACATAATCTTACCAAAATCCTTTCCTGTACACAAGACAGTCATAGACAGAAATACCAGGCATACGCAGTCACACACACACACACAGGAAAAAAAATACACCTCACACGACCCTTATTCTAATTGTAATGTGCAAAGACTCACATGCGCACATACGCTCACACACAAACGCCATCACATTCAAAACCAAATACAACTCATTTTATCTATCCGATACCATAGCCTTTATTCTAACACTAACCTGCAAACACTCATGCACACACACACACACACACACACACACACACACACACACACACACACACACACACACACACACACACACTCTCCATACTTTTGCACTAGTTACCTTGGTCCAAACCATATATTCACATTTATTCCCATTTGCTCACTTACCACCACCAAAATTATTTTCACCTGTGTGTGTGTGCCCATATGATACTGGGCAGAGGGGAGTCTGCAGTCACCAACAGGTGAGAATCACTGTGGGAAGCCATCATCCAGGCAGGCATACTGATTGCTTGTGCTCCACCACACCTTGCTACTTTGGAAATCATACGGGGTTTTGGGAGTGACCATGTTCCTGTGGTATGAGAATTTAGCTTCATGCCCCACCCCACCCCACCCCCAGACCAGGGATTCATGAATTTAAGGAAGGACTGTAACTGTCAGCAGTCCAAAGAAGTAACTGGCATCTCCAACTCATAGCCTTGTGTCTTTCTCCAAAGTAGATCTCAGGATTGTTTTTTTTTCCTGGTTAACCTGACCACACATCAGGTAGCATTCATGTGCACCCACATCAACTCCAGGGGCTTGCAATACCTGCAATGTTTGCATGTGTGCTTTTGCACACGTGCAGTGGAGGCTTCTGTTAGAAGTTTAGTGATAAATGTAGAAAATAAGGTACAGGACCTCAAAAAACTACTAGTAAGAAAACAGCATAGATTTATATAGTGCAAATATTTCAGCAATTCATCTGAAGATGTGCTTTTATGTGAAAGCTTATGCTGTTTTCTTAAACATTTCTGTGGTTCCTGAGCATGTTTCTTACTTTTTTTCTAAAATTTTGATTTTAATGCATAGATTTAACTACTTGAGCTGCATTTTGGTGTTATTTTTTCTTTTTTAAATAACCTTTTACTAAGTTTTGTAATTACAACTTGTAAGAAAGTACAATATTGATAAATTATCTTCAAAATAAACTATTACTATTCACTACATGAATAAATTATATGCAGTTATATACAGACATATTGCAAGTGATCATTCATAGACAGTATAGGTCTATGCTTACAAATAAGATTTCAGATCTTAAGATTATACAGTATGAGGCTATAGAAATATTTATAGATTTATTGAAGAGGTTTGGGAACATCCAGGACCTATCATCCAAACATTTCTGTATAATAAAAGCGTGAAGGAATTTGAGATCACACAATACACATATGTGCATAGTCTCTTAAGATTGATTAGGTAGTTATCTCTAATATTGTGGCCCAGATTTCGGATGTATTTGATAAGTGTTTATTACTTTGGGGTATGATTTTATAGACTTATATATATATATATATATATATATATATATATATATATATATATATATATATATATATATTTTAGCGAATTCCTTAGAATTATTCCAATGTAACACTTTAAGATTAAGCCAGTTTTTGGGTTAGTACAGACAAAGAGAAATAAATAGGTGGGTCCTAAATGAAAGACCAGCACTGGTAAACTGGTAAGAGTTTTTAGTAGAATCTAGAACAGAGGCTGCCATTAAAAAAGGAATAATTAGTAGAGCATATAAAATATTGCATGATAACTATAAGAATCAATCAGAGGAGGTTAGAAAGGATTGGGAAGAGAGATTGGATAAGCGATTCACAAAGAAAAAATGGGAGGATATTTGTATGTCTCCCAAATATGCAACAAAATCTAGAACATTTAGGATTTTTGCTTGGAAATGCTTACATAGGTATTTTTATACGCAAAGTAGACTCCAGAAATGTTTTCCTGAGGTAGACAGCAAATGTTGGAGGTGTGATGGGGAAGAAAGAGGTACTTGGGAAAATATTGTCTGGATATTTTCTGGGAGTGCACTGGGATGGTGGACTTTACTGATTCCCTGAAGGATACACTGTCAGTGATGCTGAGTGGGCGAGTTGGTGTGATAAGGGAGATGATTGTTCTCAGCTATGATACAGAAACAGAACTGCCTAGCCATGGTAATGCTTTGTTGTGTCTAATTCTGGTGACTGCCAAAAAGCAATTACTAGAAAATGGAAATCAAAATCTAAACCAACTACATTAGAAGTAGTGAATATAGTAACAGAGATAAAACAACTGGAATTGTGATCTTTAGAAAAGGGTAGAAGCAAACTACAGAGGAAAAAATAGAAATTGTAGGAACAATACATACAGGGGAGGAATGATTTTTAAAATAAGTCAGGATTTAAAAGAGCTACATAATGTTTGACTGAAAATGATTGGGTAGATTATAAGTGATGTATAATGTTTGCAACTGGGAATGTGTCAGTATGGTTTATGATGCAAAATGCTTGCTAGTAGGATTGTGTCAGTGTGGTTCATTTTCATGTATATAAATGTATGATTGCTTCTATTGTAAGTGATGGTTTAATAAAGATGTTTCTTGTTTTAAAAAAGGGGGGCAGGAATTGAATAATTTATATAATGTTGCTTAGGTTATATGATATAAAGCAATATATGTGAAGTATGTTTGTTAATGTGAATTTATACTATTTGATTACTTTTGTATAAATGTAAATTTGCCTATGTCACAAGTGATAATTCAATAAAGGTGATGAAAAAAAAAATGCAAGTTTTTGGGTTATGCATAATTTCATAGGCATAAAGATCATTATTAGTATTTTCAATTCCTTTGTGTTATTTTTTAGGTGGAATGTATAAGATAACAAATATTCAGAACATATTTTCCCAGTAGCCCAATATTTTAAGTCATGTCTTAAAGGTGTCCCAAAGTTGATATGAAAATTTACAATTCAAAGACATCTGAAGTATTTCTGCTTTATTAGTGCTACATGGATTGCAATAAGATACATTTCCAATAATTTTGGAGTTTGTTTTGAAAACGGACTTGGTGAAACCAGTCTTAGATCTCCAGTCTGGTCCTTCATACCAGGCACCTGCACATCCTGGACAATGATAACATGGTTATTGGACACCCCCCCCATGAAGGATGAGTTGGCACCATCCATTCACTGACTTTCTTTCCCACCTGCTTTCGTCAGCACCTGAGCCATTCCTTGTATCCATCTATCTCATGCAGTCAGGCCAGGAAAGTCAAGCTGTTAATCTCAATACAATAAACAAAGGGCATCAGTTCTTTTCTCAGAGCCATTACCCTCTTTTTTTTGAGTCTCCATATTTTCCTTACTTATGGTCAGCTACACATATAGCTGGCAGGTCTGCAAGATTCTCACATTTCTCGGTATAGAGAAAAATGCCCTTTCTCTGAGAGTGTGCAGTCTCGAAGTTAGTATATATAATTAGCAGAGGATGTGGGGGGGTACAGGGGGGCTTGCCCCCTATAAAAAAAACAATGTTTTAATTTATTATTTTAAGTTTTGCATGCACCAAGATTATTGCTCAGCACATGCAAAGTAGCATGTCAGCATTTGCAAAGTCATCTTTTTTGTGGTTGACTTTGTCAGCAACTGATCTTTGGGTATTTTGTTTAATTTCAGTGCACACACACACACACACATATATGTATTTTACATACATATCTAATCTTCTGACTTCCCTATAGATGACAACTGTCTTCTCGTGCTTATTTACACTTATAGTTGCATATGTACAGCTACCAAGTACATTAAAACTGGGGGCCTCAGTTCCCCCAGATATGTGCACAGCATCAGATATGCAATGCATACATACAGTACATTCATATCACCTAAAATTCTGCTTTAACTTTTTCAGAAATGTATCTCCTGTTATGGAGCATGATCTGCAGTTGATAAAGAGATGGTATTGCAGTACCAGCATTTACAAATGAATGTCAATACTGTATCTGAAATGCTGAAGTTTCTAACTTCTTGTCTCCTCAACTTAGAGTAGAGGGGACATCAGATCAAGGAACTGTACTGGGAATTAGATAAAGTAGCTGCAGCCCTATGTAAAAGACAGATGCATGGAAGATAGGGCATGTGTGTGTGTATATTTTATCTGGGGAATGCACCCATTTTGTAAATCAAGAGAGAAAAGGGAAAAGGGGAGGCTGAAAAGCAAAAGGAGGAGGAATGAGAATGAAATAAGCAATAGGGGCACAAACACACATAGACAGCCATAGATGAATGAGGGCAGTTGTAGACACACAAAGGGGAAACAAAGTGTAAATGAATGACTGGGGAGAAGATATGGTACAGGCAGCCAGCAGCTTGCATTGGCACAGAAGGACATTCCTGGGACCCAGTAAGTCATGGGGGTGGTCCTGAGATTGAGTGACAAGTAGCATGGGCCACTTCTGTGTCTAGTGGTATGATGGCATCAGTCAACCAGTTCAGTGATTCTAAAACCTATTACAAGAAGAGTTTAGGCATGGAGACCCTGTGGGTCATTGAGCCATCAGTCACTGCTTCCCCCACATGCTCCAACTCCACTGCAGCCTGGGGCAGTGAATGGAGTAATCCACTTATCTGGGATGGGCAAGAATTCCACCCTCTGGCTAGGTAGTCCAACCTCATTCACCAGCTTCAGCTGCAAACTTGACCAAGGCAACAGCAACCAACAGATGTTGTGGCTGAGGCTGTGGTGGTGCATAGCAACCTGGGGAAATGAGAAGAAAGGGAAAGAATAACATTAATGATGAGAACCAAAAGGTGATATGACAGATATACTCCAGGAGATGCATTAGCATACAACTAACCCCACTGTACCATCAGTCTCTGATGCCTCCTGTATTGTTTTCATGTTCTACCAATGCTGAAATACAAAGTGAAGGTGCAAGCTGTCATGTGACACATACAGGTATAACCAATACACAGATAACAGTGCAACTGTGCACACATATCTGCAAGCAAGGAGAAGCCTGAAATATGCCTCACAACCCAAGACAGAACTCCACTAGGATATATATGCACAAAGAAGTAACAGCAGGTCCCTGAAGCCCAAGTATAGGACAGATATCTACACTACCAGTTATGTACAATAGAGTGAAAGCAGATATACTGATGTTGTCATATAAAATGAAGCAGAAGCAGCTGAACTTCTCCATATCTTTCTTACAGTAAATAAAACTTTGTGCCATATCACAGCCAACTACTGTACCCTCTCCATGTCATCTGCTGCCCATGAAGTCATATCTAAACCATACATCTCAACCTCTTAGAGCAAAAAATCTGGAAAAAGGCTGAAATATTGGGGCAATTTTTAAACATTCCTCTTGCAAACTTAGAAAGTTGATAGAATAACATGTTTTGCATTAGCATGAATTTTCTGAAGGGTATGAAGTCTGAAACTCAAATGTCTATCATTATTTTCAAACTTCAATCTTTAATGATTTGCGACTAATTTCCCAGAAAAACACAATTTTATGAAAAAAATGGACCAAAATTGTGAAGCAAAAATTATCTATTTATTTATTTTGTTTATTTGCCATTTGTTGACTGGGAAAGCCTGACTGGGTCAGGAACCAATTTTCAGCGAGGCCCAGGGAGAAAAACTTCATAAACAAGTACAGTTAACAATATATAAACCATTTGAGAGAGCATTGGTACAATGGTCATTTGATTTACATTTACATTAGAGAAGTACAAAGTAATTATTTGTGACTTAAAAATAGAAATTAAAACATGTCCTTAACATTTTCATTTGAGAATTATAAAGTAAAAACCTTTGACAGGTGTAGGTAACATCATTTCATTTACATACAGGTGAATAATTTGCAGTGTTATAAGATAACTTGAATGTCATGAAAGCAGTTAGGTTTGAAAGTCTGAAATCAATGGCAGCTTTTAGGAGGCAAGTTGGTTACCATATCTAATTTGAAATGTTGGAAGGCTAGAGGTATTGCTCTAAATAGAGTTAGTCTAGCTGAGGCAGATGTTTGCAGTGTAGCTTAGGTAGTCGCTAGGTAGATCTTTTTAGACTAAAGATAGAAGAATACAAAGGTTAAGTGGAATGAGTAATGAGTGGGATCTAAAGTTAATCAGGTAAAAAGAATGGGTAGTTTAAAGAGGGGAAGAGGGGAGTATAGAGGAGGGGGAAGGAAAGATAAAAAGGATTTATGGAATGGAAGGAGAGGTGGGTGGGAGGTGGAGTAGAAACATAGTTCCTGGGTTTATCTGAAGCAGGTGCAGATGTTTGTTTCTAGCAGCTGTTTTTTTTAGTGTGAATTTGAAATGTTTGTGGTTAGATGTTGTCCTAATATCTGATGGTAAGTCATTCCAGAGTTTTACTACTGTGTAGGAATATAGACATTGTCTGGCTTTTTTCTTTGGCCTGTGTAGAGTTACTAGTTGTTTGTCTTCAGATCGGAGTGTCCTGGTGGGTAAGTAGGATTGGAGAAGAGAGTTAAGTAATGGGCAAGTATGGGGTTGATATATAATGTGTGTGCCATATAAAGTTGTTGGAGGTGTAAGAGGTGTGGTAGTTGGAGCCAGTTAAGGGTTTGGAGAGCTATGCAGTGGTGAGTATTGTGGGGCGCATTTATAGCAAATTTGGCAATCTTATTGTAACAGGATTCCAATTTGCTTTTTAGGGTAGTCTGGATGTTTGTCAGAATGGGGGCAGTATAGAGGAGAGAGGGGAGCAGGTAGGTAGTGGCCAAAGTGTTTTTTGTGGCTGAACTCATGAACTTTTTGTGGCAGTATAGCATTCTGAGTTTGCAGTAGGTTTTCTTGATTGCATTTTGAATATATTGATCAAAAGAAAGCTTACTGTCTATGGTTACTTCTAATAGTTTGGCTTGGTAGACCCCTTCTAGTTGGGTTTTGTTAAGAGAAAATGTCTTAAATTCGGTTGAGAGATTTTTGGGTGTGAAAAGGAGGAGCTTAGTTTTACTTGGGTTCAGCAGGAGCTGAGCGTTGTTTAACCAGATCTCTATGAAACTGAAGATGGTTTGTATTAGTTGCTGGAGGTGTTTTATATCATTAGAAGTGGAGATGATGGTAGAATCATTGGCGTATTGTATCAAGGAGCTTTGGTGTGAGGCACAGTGTAGATTGTTAACAAAGAGGTTAAAGAGTAGTGGAGCAAGAATGGATCCCTGAGGGACTCCAGTGTTGTTAGGTAGAAAGTTAGAGAGGGTTTTCTGCCATTTTACACATTGTTTTCTGCCTGTTAAGTAATTGTTGAACCATAGTAGGACAGAAGGGGAAAGACCAAGAGTAGAGAGCTGTTGCAGGAGTTTTGGGTGGGAAATGTTATCGAAGGCCTTAGATAGATCAAGAAATACAATGGATGTTAGTAGTCTGGCATCTCTGGCTTTATTGATTGTGTCTGTAAAGGAGAGTAATGCAGTGGTTGTACTGTGGGAGGGTCTGAAGCCGTGTTGGGTGGGGGTGAGGAGATTATTTTGGGGTCCCTATTAAATTATCGAACATTTCAAAGTTCAAATGTCATATGGTCGACACCATATGATCGAACTTTGAAAAGTTTGAAGGTGAAAGGCAATGGCTCTGTACATGCAGAATGGGAACATTTCCCTTTTCTGCACTGAAGTGCAGTCTCGGAATTGGTATATTTAAGTAGAGGGGGTGTGGGGGTGCAGGGGGGCTTGTCCCCCTGATCAGAGCATTAAGGTAAGTGTTTTTTTTTTTTTTACATTTGTATTATATATTCGAAGATTCAAGCTTCGCTCATATGTTGTCAAACATATGAGGTTCTAAATTTTGAAGCTTTGAATATATAATATAGACCTTTATTTTATAGGCTGTGATTAAGCAGTTGTTTATGTATGCATTTTTCTAATAGTTTGGATAAAGGAGAGAGAATAGCGATGGGGCGGAAGTTTGAGATATCAAAGCATTTATCTCCTTTGTGCAGGGGGGTTATTATGGATTTTTTCCAGAGGGAGAGGATTAGGATTCTGGTATGGACTGGTTGATGAAAATACTAATACAATAAACTATGGCATTGGTGACTATTTTTAAGTAATCTGGTGGGAGTTTGTTGGCAGATGGAGAGCAAGGGTTAAGTTTGAGAAGTAACCTATGTATAACTTGAGTGGGGACAGGTTGAAGAGTTGGGTGGGTATGTTGATGAATTTCTGGTAAGACGTGGTTCATGGGAAGATGAAGGAAAGTATTGTGTGTTAGTCTGGGGAGGGCTGGGGTTGTGAGGGGGGTGAGAGATAGAGTGCTGGGTGGAGGGATTGAGTAGATTGAATATTCTCTCTATGAAGTGTGTATTGAAAGCTTCTGCTATTTGGGATGGAATTTTATCAATGGCAGGGAATGGATTTTCTATGGCTCCTGGGGTAAGGAGCTGAGATATAGTATGCCAGAATGTTTTGGGTTGTTATTATGGGAGGTTAACTGTTGGGAGAAATAGAGTTTCTTATTTTTGTTTATGAGTTTCTTTGCTTGGTTGCATAGTTATCTATAGTTTATAAAGTTGGTGTCATTTTTGTTTTTATGCCATTTCTGCCAGGCTTTGTCTCTTGTTACAATAAGATGTTTGTGTTTTTGGTTAGCCAAGGGGCATGATTATTTTTTGCTCTCTTGCAACGGAGTGGGGCTAAGCTACTGAGGGTTTTTAGGAATATTTTTTTGAAGTGGATGCCAGTTTCATCTAAAAGTAGAGTTTTTAGTATGGACCAATTTATACATTTTAGAATTGAGTTAAATTGGTGTTGGTCAAATTTAGATAAGTTGGGTGAGGTTTTATAATTGTGGTTTCTGATGATGTGGGTTATGGTTCTGTTAGTGTATGCAGGTAGGTGATCCCTCAAGGTGTTTGGTAGGGTTCCAGAGTTGGTGTATTTGTGGGGATCTGATACTAAGATCCAGTCAAGTGTGGATCCTTGGGTGTTATTTCTTGAGAATCTAGTTGGGGCAGAGATGAGCTGAGTAAAACCATAAAGGTTTATGCTATTGTTGGAGTTGTTGGAATTTAGATCTTTCCAATTTATGTTGGTATCCCCCATGATGATGGTTTCATTGGATATATTTTGGGAGATCCAGGATAGGATGCTTTCTAATATAGGGATGTTGTTCCCTGGGGGAATGTATAGGACTGCAATACATAGTTAGTTTTGTATTATTGATTTTTAAAGAAGCTAACAAAATTTCAGCTGTAGAGAAGGAGGGAATGGGTTTGGTACATGGAAGAGGAGTCAGTGTATGGGGATAAATTAAAGCTATACCACCTCCTTTTTAAGTGTATAGTCTGCTCTTATTATGTTATAGCCTGGGGGAGTAGTTCAGTGTCTTTTATGAGTGGCTTGAGCCATGTTGCAGTGAATCCAAGTATGTCAGGGGAGTGCTGGGTTAGCCATGTGTGTAGTTCTGTGGTTCTGTTGCAAATGCTACATAGGTTAAGAGTAATTAAAAGCAGATTTTTAGTGGTAGACGCGTTGGGAGATGTGGGATTAGAGGATGGACCTGGATTGGGATGGATGTCGCTGCATTGGGCTAAATAGTAAATAGATTTACTGTGGTGGTTAAGCAGGGTAAATGTATTAGAACATTTTAATTTGGCAATAGATGGGCATGTGGATTCAGATGAGACAGGCAGAAGTTTGAATTTGGTGTTCAGTATTATGCTTGGATTGTATAAAGTGGATACAGTGTTTGAGTAGGAATCTGCTTTTGTCTCTAGAGAAGTATTGGATGTGGAAGAATTTACTATTTGAGGGGGGTTTGGGGGTTTAAAGCAGTGTGATATGAAAGAAGACAAAGAGTTAGGCTAAAGAGGGTTAGTCTGCTACAGGTATAGTGGGACATGATTGAGAGCGTGAAGGTGGTAGGCTATGTGTTATGTAGGTTATGTGTGTCAGTAGGGTGTAAGGGTGTGGAGTGATGATGTGTAGTTAGTAGAGTTATTGTACTTAGCTGCCACAATAGGTTAATATGTAATGTTTATGGTGGCGGGTGAGTGGACAGTCCTGATTGGACAAGGATAATGAGAGAGGGAAAATAAAAGAAAGTGATTGAAGATTGAGTAATGACAGAGTAATTGGTTGCAGGTGGAGTTGGAGGCATGCTTGTGGCTGTTATAAAAGTAATTGATGTGGGGTGGGTAGGAATGGAGGTAGGGTAGGGGAGCGGAGTGACCCCGAGAGTAGCGAGGGCAAATGGAGAAGGTCTGCACCAGACAAAGCAGTGTGCAAGAGAAACAATCAGTAATAACAGAGCAGTCAAGACAGGGGGTACTACCAGTAAGCTAAAAACAGAGAGAGAGAGAAAAAGAATAAAAATAAAGGGGGGCCAGAGTTATCAAAGTAAGAGGAAAAGAGAGCAGGAAAGGGCCATAGGAGAGGGAAAGATAAAAAAATCTGTGCAGTTGAGAGGTATGAAATAAACTGATAACCCTCCCTATTCAGCCTAACACTACTATCTTGGGAGACTTCAACTATCATTAACCGGGACACCTACAACACCTTAATTAAATTTGCGCCAAGATTTCTGAACTTCATTACTGTTTGCTCCTTAGACAAACTGGTCCCAAACAGGGGTTCAAAAGTATATGACCTTGTTCTCCCTAATATTTCCAACATACTCTCAACACCTACAGTTACCATGTTACTGGTCAGATCTAACCACAGTTCCCACTATGAGAGTACAATTTGAGTTACTACAATACCCTTCTGTCTTTAGAGACTACTCTAAGGCAAAATTAATCCAACTAACTGATGACCCCATGAAAGTGCCTTCCTCACCTTGATGACCCCACCCTACATGTTACAACATTTGTGGATAATTTCTGTGCCCACCACAAAGCATGCATCAAGGCATCTGTCCCCATAAAATATAAATACAATCTCAAATTCAGGAATAAACACCTTTGGTGGGACCCCTCTATAAGCAAATTATACACTAAGAGGAAGAAATTTATAGCTTTTAAAAGTAAACTTAATAATCCATCATCTAGAGCTGAGCTCAAAGAAAACTCAGAAAGTAAGTATGAATTCAGAATTGCTACCGCTGTTAAGAACAACCACATAGGCTTTAGGCTTCTTTAGCTATGTCAGAAACCTTAGAGCAATGCTCAGAGCTCATCTGAGGACATATGTAGCCAACATATTAAAGGACAAATATAGCTCTAACTTTACATCCCTATATCCTAACAACTTTCCCCAACTTATAAGTACACCCACACCATATCTCTCAACCTCTTGGCACAAGAAATCTTGAGTAAGCATAAAAGAATGTGGGAACAAAGAACCAAAAATAGGGACACATTTTAAATATCGCTCCTATAACCTTAGAAAGTTGCTAGAATAACAGCATTTGTATCAGCATTAATTTTCTGAAGGATATGAAGTCTGAAACTCAAAAGAGCCCTGAACCTGAAGGGCTTCTTTGAACATGTTACTGTTTCATTAGCCTTGGGCAAATCAGTTAACACTGTCTACCTGTACCTGGCCAAGGCCTTCAATACCAAAACACATTCTGAGACTATCAGCATACTATTTAAACTAATGTGAAGTCCTATGTTACCTACTAAATAGCAAACTGGCTAACTGAAAGAACCCAGTCTATTAGAATAGGATGTGTGCTCTCTTTAAAAAGAGTAGTTACCAGTGGTGTCCCCCCAAGCATCAGTCCTAAGACCACTTCTGTCTGTTATTTACTTCTCTGATGTCAGAGTTGATATCGGGCTTCTGGCTGACCAACTTTGCTAATGACTGCAAATTTAGAGCTGTCGCTATTTCCCCATCTGACTTTTAAATTAATCAGGAGGGACAAACAACAAACAATAAGTGGGGCCTGAACCATAGCATGAAGTTACAATTCCAAGCAATGCAGCATTGTGTCCTAAGGCAAAACTGGGCACCCATGCACCTAATACATTGGTGACACCCCTTTAGTAGTTAACTCAGCCCATAGCTGGGCACTTTCATTGACAGTGAACTGTTCTTTGATTAACTGTTGTTAAGATATCCTTTTACCTTTCCAGATTAATCACCAGGGGTATTTATTCCATATCTAAGGATGTTTTTTATCCATGTCTAGTCTTCCCTCATCAGGCCTATAATAGAATATAATTATCTATTTGGTATCTATCTGTCTACAAATATGAACAAGCTTGAGAGACTGCAGCATTTCCTCACTAACATAATCAAAAACATGTCTTCCTTGAGCTGCCTAAACTGCCATAATGCACTTTCTCTCTCCTCTGTTTCTTCACAATCTTAAGATGTGACCTCTAAGTTGCAGAATCTCAAAGGATCCAGTCTTATGTGACCTCCTGCATCTCCAGAAGTCTAATAACACCCTCAACACCTGCTCTGGGGATCTTAATTTCCACCAAACATAAATAAGAGCTGCTGGAGATGTATACATATATATATATATATATATATATATATATATATATATATATATATATATACACACACACACACACACACACACACACACACACACACACAGGTGGAGAGAGACTTTTTTTATTGAATAGACTTTCATCGGATGAAAAGCAAAGCAGCTCTCTGACACCCTTAAAGCATATCCTGGATAAATTAGTGGGCAGTTATAAATATACCTTTAGTCTGGCTCCTCAAGCCATTATTGAATGGGGTCAAAAATAGATATAAATTAGCCATGTTAATGGGTACCTGTGATTTGGGGTAATACAGAAGCAGCTATGGTAATACATTTTGGTTTAATGGATTGGAAATTATTAAATTAATACATTTAGCTGCAATGAAGCAAAAACAGTTATAGTATGACAATTAAGTGCAATAAAGCGCAAGCATGACACGGTGGACAGACTCATCTAGGAGCTTAGGCTTGTGTCTTGCCACACAAAGCAAGTGCCACAACAAAACCGTCTCTAACAGTAGCACGCAGCAGCCAGTCTGGTATATCTTGGTATCTTTCAGTGTTAATGAATAATACTTAGATCATTCCTGTGAAAAACTAGTGAATTAGAGGCAGTATCATGCACAGCAGAGAAGTGAAATGACATTCAGGGCATTCCTGCTTCACCTCTGCTTCCCATGTCAGAGATCACATCTGGGATCTCAAGGGCTATGGTGACACAGCTCATTGTTTCAGTACCTGCACTGACCACCAGTGCATTACATGATGGTTGTCGCAGACAACTGACCTGCCAGGTCAAACTAGGCATTGACCTTTCTAAAAGGAACTGCATATTGTTTCAGCAGCTACTCCCTGATTGGCTGTGGAGAAGATAAAGCAAAATTTTGTTCTGCTTCGCACACCAGGCATGCAGACTCTACATGGCATTAGTATTGGCAGCAATCACCATAAACTTATAGAAAATAAGCTGTCAGCCTGAGATTCATGGCTTACATGGGACTTCAAATGGTTTGTAGCAAATTTTACCACATTGTAGTTGCAAGGAAAACGTACATGCACAACTTGAATGTATGAGCAGATATGCATGGCATGCTGGTGACAAGCAGTAGAATGTATCTATATCCGATGCATCCGGAACACTTCTGTGAAATGTGATTACTCCTAGACAAAGGTGGAATATAGTGTAATTTGCACAAAAACATTGCAAACTACTACACATAGACAACGTGCAAAGTGTTACTTATTAGTGACCTTTACCGGCAGTCTGCCCCTTTATATGCTAAAATATGCAACAAGGAAAAAATAAAAAGTAAATTATTTTGAGATGGAATCTCTATGCCAGTAATGAAGCAGGAAATACATAGGAAAGAGCCCACATGTAGCGCATAATGGTCTAAAATACTGTGGTATGGGATATATTAGCAAGAACTGACGTGCAGATTACCCTGCTGAATGCCTCTTACCATTATGGAGCAGTATTATTCAGTCTTATATTTACCTACAACATTCACCTGCAGCTGTAGCCTATTGCAATTATACATATGTCCACCTAAAACTGTAGCTGTCATCCACAGCTATAGTTGTAGCTGGGGGATTTGATCCTTAGCTACAACTGTAGCTGAGGATGACAGCCCACAGCAAAAGGACAGCCAACCCCTACATCCAGTCACCATATACTATGTAACACCACCTTGATATCCTCTGTGCCTGTCCCAGGGTGAGGCTGGCAATCTTAAATATGATAGAGGAATGGTATTGTTACAGTTCATGACTGTTCTGGCTTGCAAAAGACACCTGCACACAGTTGTGGACAGTGCCCCACCTCCAAACAGCATGACTGCATGGGCATCCACATATGTTACCCATGTCATGATATCCTGGTCCCCCATGCCACCATGCCAGCCATGCTTGCATGTTCCACTGTACTCCTGGTGTCAGGTAAAAGCCCCATACAAGATGACATGCAGTGGATCCCTCTGAGATATATACCCCCATTCATATCTCTGCACAGGTAAGCCCCTGACTGTACATAACATCTACAAACTAGATAACCCTTTGTGTAGCACAGATTTGGCCCAAATGGTATACCCATCCCCCCAACCCAATAATGTATGAGAAAGTAAAAATGGCATTCTGGTGACAAGCAGTAAAATGCGTCTCTATCTTACGCATCTGGTACACTTACATATACTAAGTCCCAAACTGCCATTTCTTGGAATATACCCTTTTTTCCGATATATGGCAACATCAAATTTGGTATATAAGTTTGGGGGATGTTGAAGGCTTGCCCCCCTGCAAAAAAAAAAAAGTTGAAAGAAGAAGAAGAGTATTTGGTAAAGGTGTAGTTGAAGTCCAAGAATGTTGTTTGGCCTAATGCAAAGAGATTTCATACTAGTCAGATAGGCGGTATGGACCAAGGGGGACATAGAGGGGTCCTACACTTAGCTATGATGTGAAATGTGCTTTTATTAATGGTAAGCTGGACATGGAGGAATTCCAGGTTATCCTGTCTAATAAGCCTGGAAGTGATATTTTGTTTTATGAATATAACGACACTGCTGCCTTTAATGCCTTCACGTAGTGCTGTAGACCTGAATGTGTGGTAGGTGTTCAAAACCCTGCATCTGTGGGGTGCTCTCCATGATCTTGAACCAGGTCTCCAATGACGATGCATATATTGTTGTATTCCAGCATAAGCTCTGCCTGCAGGGAGTGAAACTTTTTGCTGTGGCTTCTAGCATTGAGCTGCAATAGCTTTATGTTATTCAGATTTTGTTTTGGAAAGTTAGAAGCTTTTGAAGACTGACATTTCCTAAAAAAGGTATTATGGGAGCAGACGGTAATAATAATGATAATCATTGTAATAGTTCTACAAGTCCGAGAAAAACAGAAGTGTTTTCATTTTCTGATTTGATTTTAAATTCATTTTAACAGTCTGTATCTGCTTTATCTAAGGTCTTTAAGCATATGTGCATAGTTGCACTGCATCTGTGCTGGTTTAAGTGGTCGAACTTGTTATTAAGCCCTTGTTTAATTATTGTGTACTGAGTGTATGTCAGACTAGTTCAGGACTTGTCTTTGCATTGAGGCAGTTCCAGGCTAATCAGCTCAAGCTAACGGTCTGTGAATTCCAAAGTTTCTGTTTGCTGTGATTTTTTTTTAATTACTGTTGCATTTTAATAGTCCTACAAGTCATAGAAAGACAGATAAATGTTTTCATTTTCCCTGTCACCAAGCCTGTTGTAGTTGTGTTCTTAAACCCAGTGTATCTGTTGCTGCCTGCCCCTTATGATAATTTGACAACTTAATTCTATGCCTCAATGCAATAGCAGTGAACCCCATCTCGACCCATGTTAAAACCCGTTCCTAGGCTTGCTTTTAAAGTTTGTTATTGCTGTGTTTAACTTTCCGTTTTCAAACATAGTGCAGTCGACCGAGTGTGAGTCGAAATAATGATAGTAAACCGATATTACTCGCACTGATTTCAGTATCAAATTAGTGATTTTCTTTTGCTATAGTTAGTTTATGGCATACCTCTCAACCTGGAATCATCAAAAATCTGGCAAACATCCATAAGAACAGTACGCAGTTACCATACACTTACTACAAACAAAGCATATTATTCTTGTAAGATGAGAGAGGCAGAGAACTGATTTGACTGGAAATATGGCTTCCTACCAGTTGCTGTACTAAATCTGAAGGCATTAGTCAGTGTTTGTTTCCAAGGGTTTGTTTTTTGAACAATTGGGAATGCATGACAACTGGACCAAAGCTCTTTAATGGCCTCTTGAACAGTATGCATAGTAACAACCTGTGAATCTATAAAACATATCACAGACACAACCGTTAAAGATTGCATAAGCAAACTACTGAAAACAAAAGGACAGTTCATTCATCAAAGTGAATTTCCAAACAGAAGTAAGGCAAAAACACTTTTAATGCTCTTTTTTTTTGACATATTACCCCACAATCCACTTAACGTTTAAAATACATGCAGTCCTGTAAACATTTATATGTTTGAACTTATGTGAACCCAGTTTACAAAAGATACTCTCAGAAAGGTTTATTGAGCAGAAAACTAGAGACAAATACTTGGCAACATCATTGTTTTCAATATACTATCATCTATCATTTCAGTTTACTGTTAATTGCAACAAATATCTGCTCGCAAAGAATATGACTGCTCCACTCCGTATACAATACAAGTGAAACACTGTCTTTAACACTCACCCTTTTGAAAATGTTCATCTACAGCTTGGTTCAAGATATCCACACTTGTTTGGAAACTAAACCACACGCCCATTCAATCTGAAAACAGGCGCCACTTCCTGAGCTATGATTTTTGTGGATAATTTGTGTAGAACTGTGGGAGTCTGCAAGGTAGCATTATCTTCCCCTTTTGGTAGTGTCCAGGTGTGTGTGTGTGTGTGTGTGTGTGTGTGTGTGTGTGTGTGTGTGTGTGTGTGTGTGTGTGTGTGTGTGTGTGTGTGTGAATATGTATGTATGTTTAACATACCTCTCAACTTTTCAGATTTAGCCTCATAGTTTTGGTCTGTTTCTCATAAAGAAACATTGCTTCAGGGAAGTGGTGGTGACCAAGTATAATGGCTTCCAAGAGTAATTTGTGAAGGGAATCAGGGGAGATATTCAACATTACTTCAGACCTAGCTAGTAAAAGGAAGACCAGAAGGGAAAGTGCACAATGTATGGTTCTAGTTTCTTCAGGCATATTGCTTGGACCAAAATGTTTCAGTCAGCATTTATGTATGTGTGTACGTCTAAAACCAATGGGGCAAAAGGTGGTGGGGTTACACCAAATTATGGATAAAAAATAGCAGATGAAGAATTCTAGCAGTGCTTCAGATGAAAGAACAAAGGAAAGGGGGGCAAATGGTATTATGGTACAGAAGTATAAAAATGGGGGGGGGGGGTTCAATTCTACTAGGCAGTTTTATTTTTGTACAAATTCCAGAATAACATTTCAAAGCTACATAAAAGTGATTCTTCTCTTAAATTGGGGAAGCACGGATTTGCCAGACAGAGGGGAATCTATCTCCTACCTCTAACAACAATTTTAGGGACATATAATTGTAGCTGCTGACATGACAAAGAGACATGGGACAGCATATTGGTGAATATCACTGCTACTAAACCTCCTACATGCTTTATGATGAAACAGCTTTATTTATTTCATTTTATTCTATTTGTTAATCGGACAAGATCCACTAAGTATATTTGCTTGTTATCAGATGTTGTCTGAAACCTCTGGTTTAGTTATATGAATATACCAGAGTCACAAAGTGTGGAAGTTTAGACTGAGGGAGTATTCATCAAGGCTGTGTCTGGGGAAGTACAGCTTTTGTGGGGATTTCTTCAGTCAGATGCTGCCGGAATTACTCACTCCATCTGCCTTTGATGTCCTGTGGACTGGTGAACAGTATTTTTTAATGTTCTGATTAAGTCTTGTAGAAATTGCTTACCGACTGTTTTATTCTATTATCATCTGAGTATTCTGTATATTTCTTTGTCTAATTTTTTGTTATTATTTTGTTGTTGGTCTAGCTTCAATTTCAATCATATTATGCAGGTTTGTTACTTTTGGTTGGTATTCTACCTGTATTCATCAGGCAGAGCCTGAACTGTTACCTTGTGACTAGTGCTCTACCCCAGTAAATAGATGTAAATAAATACTGAATATTTAAATAAAAAGTGCTTTATTTCAAAACTTTGTAAAATAACTTATGGGTGGCATGCAGCTGTAATATTTGACCTAGCATCTTTGGTCTTGTCTTGTCAGGCTTTTGCATATGCTTTGTAATTCTTTATGATAAGCAGCCATTACATAGTAAAGGAGTTACAAACAGAATAAATAATATAATATATAATATAATATAATATAATATAATATAAAGGGGTCTATATTATTCCAGTGAAAGTTGCTTTGTACGAATGCGAAAAGAGCGACACAAATACATTGAAATGCATTTGAGCATATCGATGGATTTGTCATAGGGCAAGGAGGTAGTTGGCCAACTACCTGGAGTTGCCCTTTCTGTTGCTATAGTGCGATCTCGGAGTTGGTATATTTAGTTGGTGGGGTGTGGGTGGCACAGCCCCCCACCTATTTATGCTTTTAATTTAGTTATTTTTCGTGAACGGATGCGTGAATAATTTAAGTTTTTCGGCCGTTCACGATTTCTAGCTTTCATGCATTATGTGTCGACTTTTATTTAGTCGCACATATGCACTTTCGCTGGAATAATATAAACCTATATAAAGTATGTACAGTGTTTTAGCAAAGAGCTAGGTGATGCAGTTCTATGTAATCTGCTGCTCCATAAAGCCAAAAAATAAAATGAAAAAAAAAGCAGTATTGTAGATTTATGCCTTTTAACAGGGCCTGAACTCCTAAATTTGATCGAGTTTTCTATTAACTGCCACTTGACAACTACTGCTTTGTAGTTTTTTTGTTGCAATTTAATTGTACTTTTATTATTACATATATCTTTTCAGAATCATAAGTATAAAACAAGCATGGACTATGGTAACACCCAATCACATTGGAGTTAAAAGCCTAAGCTGATGGTAGCTTAGGTGGCTGTAAAGGATCCCAAGGCACTTACCAGAAGGAATAGAGGAAATTCCCCGGTTCCCCCGTTATTTTCTTTCCCTAGTCAGTATTAAAACCAGCTTGGGTCTCCCCTGAAAAGAGGCCATTGAGCTAGTGGAACTAACCCGCTAAACAAAGTGTAAACAACTGAATAACATATAAAATAAGTTTGTATGACTTGTTACAACCATTTTTTCCTCAGGAAATCAATTGACTGAATGATATGCCCCTAACAGAATAGCTTCTAGTCACATTAAAAATATATTTTGATATAGTAAAACTAAGCCATTTGTACAGTAACCATGAAAATTGCCACTGTCACTTAGAATGGTCCATTTAGTTTAAAGACACATGGGGGTGTTCTGTATTTAGGCTGTGTTCAATATTCATACTTTCCCTTATGGGTATTGTCACGTCCCCTCTCTGTTTATAACTTGATTTAATCCACAAAGTCTATCTGCCTGATTGATGGCTGCCAGTTTGAGAGGAATGGAGCTGACTTAGCAAACAGAGGTTGATGTTAAATTTACATGTTTTGTGGACTAATCTAGGTACAAGAAGGGTACATTTGCAGTTTAAAACTTTAGGGCAAGCCTGCTATAAAGTAACTACATAATTCCCATCCAAACTTCAACTTTTCTGAAGACTTTTCTTGCAGAGTCTATGTAGTGAGTTTTATAAAATGTGAGGTATGAATGAATATCAACTGTGGCAAATGTGCATGTATTCTTGAAAAGCTTTGTGCAAAGGTATCTGTTTTTATCGGGATGCAAACGGGTTGCAACAGATAATCCCATGTGGTGCACAGTTTATAGTTTGTATGATACTGGAATAAAATAATACTTGTTGCGTAAAAATAATGTGCCTACTTAATTATGCAGTAAAAATTTGAAAGCTATGAAGTAGTACTTTTTTTCTTTAAAAATGTAAATGTTTATGTTGGCTTGAGAAGTTTTGTGCACGTTTGTTAATGCATTTAAAACTAATGCAGATATGCCTGATGAATGGGTGAGAAAAGAAAGGTGAAAAAGTCGCCTCTAAATTGTAGCAGCAGTATTGAATCATTCATTACAACGTTTAAACATTCAGAGGAGGCTTGCATGATGATGGAATCTTTTTGATTCATTCACCATATACATATTTTTGTTACATAATGAAATCATACCTTTAACAAACTGTGAAGTTAGTTGTATGTGTAGCTTTCTGAAATCAGAATATTTCAACTCCAGTTTCTTTATTGTTACTATATAGTTAGTTATTGAACATTAATTTAGATGTATATGAGGAAGAAAGGGATTTTGACATTTGTAAATTTTACCAGCACTGTATATTTCTGCCAGCAGTATAGAATCCCATTTGCAGTGTTTTCAGTTTCCACCAGCAGACAGTTTTAACACAGGAAGCTACACATTTTGCAGATGTGCAAACTAAGCAGCAGCTGTTCTAAACATTTATACTGTCTTGAATGTGTGTATGTGGGAGGTAATGGCTTGAAAAAATATAGGGAGTTCTGAAAAATGTTATTTCCATTAAAGGCATGGTGATACAGGTATAGCATTTTGATTGCGCTAGGAACAAAAGGAGTGTGTAATTGAACTAGTCACTCGCATTGCTAAGGGTACTCTGTTCATTATAGCAGTACTGCAATATAAGGTGAAGAAGGATTATGTATGTATTGCTGTGCATTGTTATCTTGTAGGGAATTGCATTCTGCTCATATGACCCATATACAGATGAACGCTGTAACTGTTTTTAGTTTCTACAATGTCCTGTAATGTTTCAATTCTTCACCACCCTTTCTGTGAAATCAGTTTTCCTTAGTGGGTTAAAGCTATGAGATGTAATGAAGTTCATCCTGTTGTTCCCAGTTTGATTTCCTCAGTGCTATTTTGCCTGTTTGTTGATTATGAGTAAGTCATGTAACCAGATGGTGTTCTTTGCTTACCTGTGAAAATATGTACTTGTATTTAGTGGATTTACTAGTTAAAAAATCCTTGCATCTCTTTTGAGACAATCATGCCCTCCCAGTTTAGTACAGTGAGCCTTTCTGCTCCTGTTTATCTTCTTTTGCAAAATATAGCACCAAAGTAAGGTTAGTAGCACAGTGGTGTAGTGAGTAGTGCTGCTGTCTTATAGAATTTATTTCTGCACTTCACTTCCTGGATGGGCTGTCTCCTATGTAGAGCCTGCATGTCTTTCCTATGTCAGTGTTGGTTTTCTTTTTGGTGCTTTGATTTCCTCCCACATCCCAAAGACATGCTCTAAGTGAACTGGCAGTCCTCTAAACTGCATGGGTGAATGAGTGTGTGTGTGTGTGTGTGTGTGTGTGTGTGTGTGTGTGTGTGTGTGTGTGTGTGTGTGTGTGTGTGTGTGTGTGTGTGTGTGTCTGTGCTCAGTTCAAAGAAACTTTATCTAAGTAGTAATCATTTTCTTGATTTGATTGCAGATAATCTTTTTTGAATTTTATGATGCACCCCCTCCCTTTAAAGACTGGTTTCTAAACTGATATCCTCAGCTATTCTAGAGAGCATCTATGTACACTCTGGTTCCTGTAACTTATTTTCTCCTTTGATGGCCATTTATCCTTTCAGGTGTTTTGCTGTATTTAGTTCCACCTATCTTTCAGGGTGCTTGTGTACTGATATATGGAAATACTGCATATCTTAATAATCATTAGGTCATGTCATCTATTTTAGAGTAAAATGTGGTGATATTTTGAGTCATTTCTAGCACTCAAGCTTTTTTAAATTTTGTTTCTGAGTGATGGCATCCTATAGTTATAGTGAAGTTGGAGGAGTTATGATGTTAGGTATACAAATTTTTCAGTCCAGATTTGTGTTTGGATGTATCTGCTTTCCAAGAGCCTTTGTCTATATATTTGATGCCTGCAGGTTGAGAGGTACGGTGACCTCGGTTTGCTTAGGTATGCTTCATGCATTGTTGGTGACATGAAGGGAGGTTGGTAATGGGCTAGTATGTAGTATATTATCTTATTTACATTAACAATACATGGAGTATTTCTAGGTCATTATTTCACTATATAAGCCTAGATATGATGGAGTTCTGGAGGGATATAGACAACCCACCACCACCCACAGGGCCTTTCAAAGTAGTAGGCATTGAAGTTAAGCAGGAAGGGTGTGTTCTCAGCACATAGGATAACATCATATGTCTCCTAGCTAATCTGTAAATGTGACACAGTCAAAATCATTTTTATTCCCTGTCAAATGAGATGAAAAGTTTGAATGTAAAAAGTGATATTGATCCCGGCACGTAATGTTTTAATAGCCACTAAGCAAGCAAAAAGAATCCACAACATGCACACATCCCAGCTACAGAGTGCTGCCACCTAATCTGCAGTAGGGATCCTGTCTGTAGTGGCTAACGTATGAGTAAATTTCTCAGCTCTGTGAACACCTGCAGTTACTTCAGTGTCTGATTGCCTCTGACTAAGTGTAGAAGAGAGTAAAACACAGCCTATCCACAACTACCCCAGCTGTCTACTACATGTGTTTACTGTACTACAGTTACGTTAGATATCGCAAGATACCTTTTAGTGTTAATTATGAGCATAAACATTGTATTAGAGGTCATACATGTATTTATCTATAAACTGAATGTGTATTGCTTTCTTTTCACATGTTAGAGAATCTTAAGGTGATCTTTACACACCCCCAAAAACCAGTGTCCCACTTTCTCACTCCCACTCCGGTAGTTGACTAACCAAACTGAGCCCCCCCTTTTGCAGAATCTTGGATCCGCCACTGCACTACACCATTTTTTTCACATTGTGGCCATAAAGCTTGAGTAGCTTGCTTTGTGACCATTCCCTAAGGGTAGTTGTATTTAGCAGATTTGCGGGAGAACTATTTAAATAGCATACAGCATTGTACAGCCAAAGGGATGATGTGATGCAATGTACCCTCATAGTAACATTTGCTACCTAAGTTACAACTACAGATGTTTCTGTTTTGTCCTTTGGTTTACAATAGCTGCATGATGGGGACTGTAGCAGCATACCATTCAACCTCCAGGTTTGTGGCACAGCACGAAGCATCAGAGACTATCCATGTGCAACTAACAGTGGGTAAAACTGCCTTCCAGTTTATAGCCTGCTACAGACCACCCTCCCAAACCCAGGAACCCCACTCAGCCTTCCTGAGAACACTGGAAAATATGAAGGTCTCTCCAAACACCAGTATATTGGGCGACTTCAACTACCCAAACATAGACTGGGAGCATTACTCTAGCTCCAACACCCTAGCCCAAAGGTTCCAAGAAGTTATAAACTCAAATGCTATGGAACAGCTTGTTACCACTCCCACAAGAGGGGAAAACATACTGGACCTGATCATCACCAACATGGGGACTCTATGCTCCAGACCAGAAGTGTATCCCTCACTGGTAAGATCAGACCATAAACTAATCTCACTAGATATTCACATCCTGACCCCAGCCCCTGCCCAGAAAACCACAGTGAAAAACTTCTCTAAAGCAAATTTCACACTCCTCAAAACCGAGGTGGAATCCTTCAAAGCCCCTGGGCCTGTGGAAAATACGGCCCAGATTGCAGAATCCTTTATAAACGCATTCTATGAGCACCTTCAGGAATGCATGGATCATGCAATCCCAAACAAAACCAAGACCCAATCCTCCAAAGGCAGGCATCCTGTCTGGTGGACCCCAGCTATAAACAAACTATACAATAGAAGGAGGAAGCTACTACATGATAGAGCAAAATCCCAAAAAGGGAAGGCATCTCTGATCAGTATTAGCAAAAAACTACGGGCACTCATAAAATCGTCTAAGGCCAGCTTCGAGAGAAAAATTGCACAGGACACTAAGGATAATCACAAGGCTTTCTTTAGTTATGTTAGGAACCTGTGTGGGAATTCCCAGATATGCTCAGAATTAGTCCAAAATGACAAAAAATACACCAAACCCACAGACATTGCCAACATCCTAGCTGACAGGTTCAGCGCAAACTTCTCCCCCCCTTCCCCACCAAAAGGGCAAATATCTATCCCAGCAGAGTGCTGCCCCCCTGACATCTCAGATGCTCAGGTAAGAGCCGCCCTCTCCAAAGCAAAAAACACAGCATCAATGGGACCAGACAGTGTCCTGGGCTGCATCCTGCATGAACTCCAAGAAGAACTAAACCTACTGTTCACTCTCAGCCTTACTACAGGATATGTACCCAAAGAGTGGCATACAGCAACAGTGGTCCCTCTCCACAAAGGTGGTGCCTCAATGGATCCTGGAAACTATCGTCCCATAAGCCTGACTAGCTTGGTCTGCAAAGCTATGGAAAGGATCATCATGGGCCTCATAAATAAAGATATTGGGGACCTACAGACACTGGATCCTACCCAGTTCGGCTTTGTTAAGGGCAGATCCTGCCTCTTAAACCTGGTTGATTTCTTTGTAACAGTCACCAAGGCCATTGACGAGGGGAAGGTGGTCCACACAGCCTACCTGGACCTCGCAAAAGCCTTCGATACAATACCCCACTCGGGCATTATAGATAAGCTCACCAGCTTAAATATAAACCCCTATGTCACTAGATGGGTTGCAAACTGGCTCAAGGACAGAACCCACATGGTCAGAATTGCAGGTGCCATGTCAGACTCTAAACCAGTTACAAGTGGCATCCCACAAGGCTCAGTCCTGGGACCTCTCTTGTTCGGTATATATTTCTCAGAGGTACAGGCCAACATGGAAGGACTGTGGCTGACCAAGTTCGCAGATGACTACAAACTGGGCACCATAATCAACTCTGCAGCCGACACAAGCATCCTACAAAAGGGCCTCATAGAAACAGACAACTGGTGCCAGAGCCATGGCCTCCAGCTAAATGCCAAAAAGTGTATAGTCATCCCCTTCGGCAAAAACAAAGTGCCCACAAATTACCACATAGATGGTAATCCATTAAGTACGGAAGAAGTAATTAGGGACCTGGGGACCCAAGTTGATAGCAATCTCTCATTCTACAACCACGTGGCCAAAGTGGTTAGAAAATCATTTTATATAGCCTACCTAATCATGAAGGGATTCACATCTAGATCAGGGGAGGTCATCGTGCCTCTTTACTCATCCCTCATCAGGCCCATAATTGAGTACAATGCCCCTTTTGGGATGTACCTTACCAGACACCTGCAGTAACTGGAAAGACCCCAAAAGTACCTCACCAAGAGGATCAAAGGGCTCAAACAGATGCCATATGCTGCCCGGTTAAAGAAACTCCAGCTCTACTCAGTGGCATACCTCCTGCTCAGAGGCAATCTGTGCCTGACGTATAAAGCCATGTCCAACCCGGAATTAATGGACATGCTGCACCTCAGAAAATCCAAATCCCATCGAGCTATGAGCTCCAGAGACTTGAACCTCAGCATTGAAATAAATAGGACATGCTGGAGGGACAGATTCATAACCCAGAGGCTCCCTTCACTCTGGAATAAAGTCCCAGTCCAGGTTAGGGAGAGTCCCTCATTGACTCTCTTCAAGAGGAATCTTGATGAGTGGATGGGAGATCGTAGATTTACTCCGGGTATCACTTCTGTGTCACTGTTAGACAGATGCACAGTATACTAACCTCGGAAAA
The DNA here is from genome assembly GCF_019279795.1 of Protopterus annectens. Classification (NCBI taxonomy): domain Eukaryota; kingdom Metazoa; phylum Chordata; order Ceratodontiformes; family Protopteridae; genus Protopterus; species Protopterus annectens. The sequence continues at coordinate 386,755,565 of NC_056749.1, forward strand.
GGGCATAGCAAAATTCATTTTAAAATGGGTGGCGAAAGCCAAACACACTCCGGCTAGGCTTGTAAATGCCCTAGGGCAGATAGCCTAGTATGAACCTATGAACCTATTAGTTCAAGAAATCGACAGCCACATGCCTAAGAGAAAAGGCATCTCAAATACATTTTTTTGCTTGCAAACTGATTTCTTTCTATTGTCTTCATAGCAAATTTCTCACATACTCCCAAAATATTGATTCTGCTTTTTTAAATGAATGAATGTATATAATACCAGCTTACCACTGCTAATTCAGGGATATCCTTACTCTAACTCTTATTGAGTCTGCTGAAGTTAACTTGAATCTTAAATAGCTCCTCCACTTACTTGTCACTGCTGCTGCCTGCTGTCCTGCATTCCCTCCCTCCCATCCCTGCTATTTGAACATACGATCATACATAGTAAAAATGTAAACACAGACACAGTCCAAGTCCTCAGCCGAATTCCAACAGGCTGGCAGTCTACCTTATGAAGCTGAAGTCATCTCACACACCTCTGCATGTGATGATGTCAGCAACAACTTCAACCTAAAAAAAAAAAAAAATTGAAAAAAAAATGGGAACTGAAGGCGCACTTGGTAATTCATGGCACCCCATTATTTTGCCCTCTGTACTGGTAAATGCCAAGGAATTTGGTACGGTAGAGAGGCATGGTTTACTGGTTCTTACTGGTGGCATTTCCAGGCTAGTTGTTTTGTACTGAAATTTAAATACTCAGTAGCAAGGCCACGCAAACATTATTCTAAAACTGAACTTCAATCAGTAATAGTTTCCCCTGTTCCCAGCGTCATTCCTGTTAGTATCATGGACCAGCATTTTCCCACAGCTTCTCTAGCCAGCCTGATTAACATGGGTATCTTGAGACAGTGGAAGAATTGTCTCATTCTTTCTGACGATCGTCTGTTACTCAAATAGCATAACACACTGTGTGAGAGCTATACATATACAGTATCTTTGGAGGCAAAAACTCTCACACAATAAACTCAGACACCAAAATTGTCAGAAGTACAACACACATCACACCTCTCCAAAACCATCACACTACACATAATCCATCACATGTTGAGGTTCTAAAGATTAACTTGCCTAATCCTTAAAGGGCTCCAAAATGCAATATAGGCACAAAAGACACAGCATACTGAGTCTACTTCCTTACCATACCTCTCATCCACACAGATTTTTACAGAATGTCTAGATTTTTGCATCATATTTTTGGTAAGTTCCTCATAAAATTTGTAGTTTTCTGGGAAATTACTGAGGATTGAAGTCACTAAATAATGGCATACATTTTAGTTTCATATTTTATATTCTTCAGAAAATGCAAACTAACACAGATTCTGTTATTCTAGCAACTTTCTAAATGTATAAGAGCAATATTTAAAATCTTTCCCAATTTTTGGGCCTTTGTCCCCTCATTATTTTAGGCTATCTCCAGATTTCTGGTAACAGATTGACAGGTATGTTCCTCACATACCACAAGGAGTCCCAAAGTCAGACATGCTGAGCTCGTAAGGCAGGCATTCACCCAACTAAACATTCTTGTTACAGGTGACTCCATTGCAAGACATACAGATGTGCCTCTTAGCAGGCTGAGCAAGGAAGAGTGACAGTTAGTTGCTTGTCTGATACCAGTCTCTGTCACATCATGCACTCAGCTTCTTGAACAACAAGTACCAGTATGACACTGTCATAGTCCATGCTCATGTCAGTGACTTGAGGTGTACCTTCCTGGATAATATGAAGATCAACATAATGGCTATCTCAGACCGTCTATCCAAGGCAGGAATGAGCCTAGCATTGAGCAGCATTCTACCTTCTCCAAGGACAATGCTGCAGTATGAGCAAAAAAAAATTGGCTTTGCTTTTGGTGTAATTCAAAGGGTGTCCAATATTTGTCAGCCTGGGAGGATATGATCTACAGACCACACTCCTTCACCAGGGATGGCCTATATCTGTCCCCTCTAAGGTTTCAATTATTGGCAAAGACATTGTCCACCCCCATCATGCCTCTTTAGGCAATGCCAACCGAAGGTGTTACTGATCAGTGCTAGGAGCCTGAACAAGAGACTCCACTCCCTAAAAGCTCTTCTCACCCTGGAAGACATTGACGTCTATGTAATGACTGAGACATGGTTTAAAATTGTGAAGAGCACTACAGCTGTGCAGGAATATAATGCCTTCCACATGTGTAGACCAGCTACTGTGCAGAAAGGGGGAAACGTTTTAGCTGTATCAGTCTGCATTAAGAAGACATTCACATCAAGTCTGGTAAAGCAGCATGATCACTAGGGCTTCTTTATGTACAAATAACCATCAGGAAGGTCCTGTACCATATATTAGCTAGCTATAGAACTCCCTCTATGACACAAGAAAGACACAATGCCTGTCTACAGGAACTAGAATCACTCAGCATTTAACCTAGTACTATTTTCCTAGGTGATCTAAACAATCCAGCTGTAGACTGGGAAGCCTAGACCACCACTAGTGCACAAGTACAGAGATTCCTGGACTTTTGTCAATACAAATGCCCTGGAACAATTAGTCAGAGTACCCACTAGGGGGAGCAGTATCTTGGATCTTGTTCTTACTAATAAGGGAGTATCTTAAGCCATCCCTTGTTTATCTTCATCACTTGATAGGTCTGAACATAAAGCAGTCTCCTTCAAAATAAAACTGAAGCCAGAAATCCCTTCCACCCAGAGTGCCTCTAGAAACTTCTTTAAGACAAATTACCTACACCTAAGTAACACATTGGCAAGCTTCAAATCTGCACCAAACCCAGTTAAATTCTCTGTATATAATAAAATGTACAGCACCAAACTGTACCAACATGTAAACAGCTGCATAGATAAAACTGTACCAAATAGGAACAAGTGAAGGGCAAATTCAAGAAACAAACTCACATGGTGGAACTATAATATCAACAAGCTTTATAATAAAATGAAAATAATCCTGATGAAAACTAAAAAAATTAATTCTCAGAATGTTAGACAAATGACTCAGAGCTTAAATCCACCAAAGCCATGTCTGAGGCTAAAATAGCTACCTAAGCCAAAGACAATCACAAGGCATTTTATAGTCATGTCCATAACCTCAAAAGCAAAACACAGCAAATTTATCCCAGGACTATGCCCTGTACTACTAATGGACTGATGCTGCTCCTAAATGCTTTATCCCATACAAGGATCCCCTCAAATTATCTATGGTATAATCACAGTTATTCTCATTAGGGGTAATAGATAATTATCAACCATGGGATGGGTAAGACCAATCTACAGCCAAGTGGAATAGGCTATTTTGAGCACAAAAAGGGAAATTAGCTAGGCTTAAAATGGCCTACTACTATGAACCAAGGGCAAGGATTTAGCCAATATAGGAAAACCTTGTGAAGATAGATGCAGGCCGTCCCTGGTAAGGCATATAGGACTGTTTAATATCTCCTACCAGGCTGATATATATTAGACCCCCTTGAGTGACACTAGAACTATGCCAGTTGTTGAAGTCAATAATCTTTTCTTTGTATTGTGGCACCATTCTCAGTAATGGTAAAATGCAGCTCAAGGATAGGTTCATTACTGCCTCAGTAACATTCTGAGAGCTCCATCATAGGTTCATAGGTAGGCTATCTGCCCGAGGGCATTTATAAGCCTAGCCAGAGTGTCTCAGCTTTCGCCGCCCCATTGATTAATTAACTAAGCCTCTGTCAAGAAGAGCCAGTGAAGTGATGCCAGGGCTGTATTTTCTGTTACCCATCCACTCATCAAGGTTTCTCTTGAAGAGTGTTAGTGAGGGGCTCTGCCTAATGTGGTTAGGAATTTTGTTCCAAAGCATGGGGAGTCTCCGTGACAGGAATCTATCCCTCCAGCATGTTCTATTTATTGTTGTGGCGAGGTTTAGCTCACTAGAGCGAGTGGCTCGCAGTGACTTGGATTTCTTTAGGTGGAGCATGTCCATCAATTCTGAGTTGGGCATGGCTTTGTAAGTCAGGCAGAGATTACCTCTGAGTAAGCGATATGCGACTGAGTACAGCTGGAGTTTTTCCCGTCGGGCTGTATAGGACATATGTTTGAGGCCAGTAATCCTCTTGGTAAGGTACTTTTGTGGTCTTTCCAGCTGTTGGAAGTGTCTTGTGAGGTACATCCCAAATGGAGCATTGTATTCTATGATGGGTCTGATGAGTGACGAGTAGAGGGACACTATAACCTCTTTATTTCTAGATGCAAACCCTTTAGTAATTAGATGGGCTACATAGAAGGATTTCCTAATTACTTTGGCAATATGATTGTCAAAGGAGAGATTACTATCTACCTGGGTCCCCAGATCTCTTATTACCTCTTCTGTATTAAGGGGGCTGCCACCTATGTGGTAATTCATGGGTGTTTTGTTTTTCCCAAACGGGATGACTATGCATTTTTTGGCATTTAGCTTGAGACCATGACTTTGACACCAGGTGTCTGTCTCAGTAAGGCCCTTTTGGAGAATGTCCATGTCAGCAAAAGAGTCAATTATGGCTCCCAGTTTGCAGTCATTGGCGAACTTGGGTAGCCATAGTCCTCCTGTGTTTGCCTGTACATCTGAGAAGTATATGCCAAACAGTAGGGGTCCCAGGACCGAGCCTTGTGGGACACTGCTTGTGACTGGTTTAGAGTCGGACCTGGAGCCCACTATTCTTACCGTGTGAGTTCTGTCTGTAAGCCAGTTGGCAACCCATCTCATGACATAGGAGTTTATGTTCAGGCTGGTGAGTTTTTCTATAATTCCAGAGTGGAGAATGGTGTCAAAAGCCTTGGTGAGGTCAAGGTAGGCTGTGTGAACTACCTTGCCCTCATCTATGGCCTTGGTGACTGTCTTGAAGAAGTCAACCAGGTTTAGTAGGCATAATCTGCCCTTAACAAAGCCAAACTGGGTCAGGTCAAGTGTTTGGAGGTTCTCAATGTCTTTCTTAATGAGTTCCATGATAATGCGCTCCATAGCCTTGCAGACCAGACTAGTCAGGCTTATGGAACGATAGTTACCAAGGTCAGTTGTGGCCCCTCCTTTGTGGAGCAGAATAACCGTTGCTGTGTGCCATTCTATGGGCATGTAGCCTGTGGAGAGGCTGAGGTTGAACACTGTGTTTAGGTGGGGGGTTAGTTTGTTCTGTAGTTTGTGCAAGATGCAGCCTGGGACACCATCTGGCCCCATTGATGCTGTGCTTTTGGCTTTTGAAAGGGCTGTTTTCACCTGTGCATCTGTGATTTCCGGGACACTACACATTTCTGGTATTGTTGTGGGCCCTTTTGGGGGTGAGAGGGGGGGGTGAAGTTTTCACGAAATCTATCTGCCAGGATGTTGGCAATATCAGTGGGTTCAGTATATTTTGTGCTATTTTGCACTAGCTCAGAGCATATCTGCAAGTTGCCACTTAGATTCTTGACATAGCTAAAGAAGGCTTTGTGGTTATCTTTCGAATCCTTGGCTATTTTTCTTTCAAAGTTAGCCTTGGAGGATTTTATGAGGGACCTTAGTTTCTTACTGATACTGATCAGGGATGTCTTTCCTTCTTGGGATTTGCTTTTTTTCTGAACTAGCTTCCTCCTTCTATTGTATAGCTTGTTTATGGCAGGAGTCCACCAGACTGGTTTCCCTCTGTTAGGGGAGTGAGTCTTGGTTTTGCTAGGGATGGCACGATCCATGCATCCTTGTAGGTGCTCATAGAGTGCATTTGTAAAGGTTCCTGCATCTTGGACTCTGTTATCCTTTAGCATGGGGGCTGTGAAACTTACCACCTCTATCTTAAGTAAGGTGAAGTTTGCTATAGAAAAGTTTTTCACTGTGGTTTCCTTGGCTGGAGGTGGTGGTGTGGTGTGGACATCCAGAGTGATTAGTTTATGGTCTGATCTAACCATTGACGGGTTGACCTCCTGTGTGGAACACCTGTCGCCCATGTTGGTGATGACCAGGTCCAATATGTTTTCACCTCTGGTAGGGGAGTTTACCAGCTGATCCAGGGCTTTTCTTTGCATACCTTGCCTTGATCTTTGCCAGACGCCTTCCTGATTCTGGTAAGTTACTCTAAGTGCTCTTCCACGAGGTCCCTGAAGTTCCATCTATTTAGAAGAGGTTACCTGAGGTACACGAGGGGCACTTCATGCAGATTTTGATCTCCTTCATTTTAATGTATCTAATCACATGATTTTACTTCATATTTTAGATATCCTTCAGTATCTAGCTTTTATATGTTCACCACCTTTTTGATATTCTAATTGTTAGGCAATTTTTGGACTACAATGCTTAGATCCAAAGAATTACTGAGGATTGAAAGATCCAAAGAATTTAAATATATAATTAGTATATCAGTGATTATCATTAATCAACTTATCAAACATCTGCACTCACAAAGGTTATTTTGCACATACATACATAAGCGCGCACACACACACACACATTTAATGACATCAAAATAAAGCAGCAGTTCCACTTTGCCTTTATACACACACACACACACACACACACACACACACACACACACACACACACACACACACACACATTTTTTGATAGAATGCAAATACCAGTTTGGGGGGCATGAAATTAATTAACACACAAACTCCATTGTTTCTCATGCCAGTTTCTATTTAATCCCATAACATAAATTCAGTCAGCTTCCCATTGACTGGAATTTTAGCAGAATATCTCCAGATTACCTAAGACTCCTTTAGAAATCTATTTATGGAGGGGTGAAGGGCAAGCATTCTAGGCAGGAGGTGTTGGGAGGAGCAGTGATTGGTTAGTAGTGCAGTAGTTGCAGGGAAGTTAATTCATATCAGTGATACTTTTTGTTGCCACGACTGACACACTTATTTCAGTACTCTGTGTGTGTTGTAAGTTGTAGCAAAGCTGCTTAGACCTTTTTTCTGTGAAGAAGTACAGAGTTACATTACATCAGGGAGACAAACAGACCTTATTAAAGTAGAAAACACCTTTTTGTTGTTATTTTTGCTTTTATTTCACACATCTTGGAGTTGAGGAGCACCAGATCAGGGAGTGACACTGGGCAGTAGATGAGCCAGCTATGGCTCCTGACTCCTTCAGGTTTTCCTTTCTCTTAGCCCACCTTCTTCATACATTAAAATACCAAGGTTGTTGCTCATTGCTTGTTACCAGCATCATTTACAGGAATCTCTCAACCTCCACAGAGATATTCATGTCTTTTCTTAAAGCACAATACAACTTTATCTGTATAACAATATTTACAGCCTCATTTACAAAACATTTGCTTACATTATTTACATGACATCAGTTTTGACACATCCTAGGATGGAGCATACTAAAATACGTTGAACTAATTTCCGCTAGTTTGAAACCCTCAGATTTAAGGCCAAAAAATGTGCTGCAGGCCACCGACATTACTTTTTTGTTTGAGGAGGAGCATTTTCTCCCATTTGCACCATCCTTTGGCTCCCTGCTCAGTGTCCCTTGTCCAATGCTAGGTCTACCAGCCACATCCGAACCTCCCAGAATTTCTGTGATAGTGCTGGAGCCAGCAATGACATTAAGAGCTTCCTGGGAGTCTGGTTTTCAACATCTGCCAGGGGTGGTTCATTATAACCTACCCCATTAGTCCCGTCTCCTCTTCCACACAACTCCAGTGATAATGTCCAAACAGCAGACATTCAGTGGGTATGCATGGTGTTTTTCCACACCATCTCAGTCATGTACCCACCCTACCCCCCCCCCACCCACACCTCTCAATAGTGGTGCCTCTAGTCTCCATCAGAAATCATCAAAGGAGATGGCCACAGAACTGCCTTCCTTCTGGAGATGGTAATGCCCATCCCTTACTACCACTCTATCAGTCACCAGAGCCACTAATCAAACCCCAGTTAGTTGGACCATAGTCAGGGCTTTATCCCTATTCACCACCAGAGTAATGGACAGGCCATCTGCATTGGGTTGGATCAAGACTGACTTGTGTTAGGCAGTGAATGGGAAAGGTTATGAAAGACATAGCTGGCTTTATTAGCATCTAGGCTACTCTCTGTAGTGGCACCCTTCCACCCCAGTGTTTCATTTAAAGAGAAGGAAAAAAGGGTCCATCCTTCTACTGGCACACCATCCAGGTGGCCAGGGCCAGATACATACCCATTCTTGCCTGCTGCAGTTCTTCAATGGACTAGTGAAAAAATCAGGTACCTGGGGCTCCAGAAATGTGGGAACCAATCAGATCCCATTTCTGTTTCCAGTCCGAAACATCCTTCCTCAGTTTTCAGTAGAAAAAAAAAAGAAAAAAATCTTTCTCTTTAAACTATAAGAAACTGCTTGCTACAAATGTAGCACATAGTTGTGACAGTTTACACTCCACATGGAGTGCTACATTTCTCAGGTTTTAGTTTTAAAAAAGAACCAGATATTTCTTTTACTTTTAACTGGTAGCACACTATTTGCTACAAATGTAGCCAACAGTTGTAACAGTTTAGACTACACATAGAGTGCTACAGCATTCAGGTTTGACCAAAAATGAAATACAAACATTTAAAAGCTGGTATGCACTAAAGAGCAATCAGGATGGTGGATGGATAGGATTTCCAGTCTCACTCTCTAACCTTTTGATCCCAGGGCAATTGCTCCCTATGCCCAACCCTAGCTACACCACTGAAGGTTGTAATGCAAGTACCCACCAACAAAATTTAGTACTCCCATCCTGTTGTTTGTGTAGCCACACTGGTGGAGGTGGGAGATGGGGAGGGGACATGTTCTGTAACCAAAGTAAAGTTCCTGCCTGAGAGGTAATACTTAACTGAGGAATGATTGCCAAGCATTTTCTTTCTGCAGTGAATACCTATTTTATGTTATGCTTAGGTTATAAGTTAAAAGCATATACAAAGTTATTCTCCCTGAAAATACTATGAAAACACTGCTACTAAACCTATCTGTGATACATTAATATAAGCTGTGAACAGTTTACTGAAATCCACTGATGCTAAAACAGGTTCTGAACATATTTTCAACCATTTAAAACAGTTAGCTGCCTCTGGTTTCCATTTTACTGTAAGGGGCATCTTCCCCTTTGTCAAACCTATAAGAGGGCACACTATGGATGGAAAATGGGGTGGGCAACTGTCCAATAATACCCAACTAACCATAAGGCCCTCACTTGATACTGGGTGCCTGGAATGGGCCAATTCCTCAATGTTTGTAGCTTTTCTTTCTGGTCCTCATGTTTCTACTTCCTATTGCATATCCTAAGAATTTTACCATTGTCATTCCTGGGTTGCACTTGAGTCATTCGCTGTAAATCTGGCTTGTCTTTGAGAGTATAAAACATTCTGTATAGGTAGCTAGGTGCCCCATTTCTCAGAGTGTATTACGACATTGCCTAGGTAGGCTTCTGGACACTGTCTATTAATCTTTGAAAGAATGCTGGTGCACCATGTAACCTGGAAGGAAGGCCAGTATAATAGAATAAACCCTCTTCTGACTTTTCCCTGAATTTAGATGATACAGGGGTTTCATGTAAAATGTTATTAGTTCTAATATGGTCAAGCATCTTGCCTTCTCCAACCTTTCTATTAGTTTGCCTACCCTGCGCTAGATAGCTATCACATTTTGAAATGCTCTTCAGTTTCCTAAAATCGTTATATAACCTGATTGTTCCATTAGGCTTTTGACTATCACTGCAAAGCTGTTGCACTTTTGAGTCTTATGTCACTCCTGCCTTAAGTATTTATTACTTCCTCTTACTCAGTCTTTCTCTGTGACTCTGGTTTTCTGTAAAGTTTTAAGTTAACATTTTCTCCTGGAATGGTCACAATATGGTGCTGAGTGAGGTTTGTTCTGCCACCAGGTAGCTCTGAAAATACTTCCTTTCTTCTTAACAGAAACTCCCCTCTCTCTTTTGCATCTATGGCTTAGATTGTGTCCATCACCTGCACTGCATGCATTAAGTTGCATGTTCTTTCTCTACCACTTCTGTCAGTTTGTGACATGAGGCTAACTACAGCTATGTACTTCTTTCTATGGTTTCAGAATATTAATATGGTATATCTGTTCTGGCCTTCACTTACCAATCTGCCTAGCCCTGTAGATTACACCATTTAAGTTTTCCACTATTGAAAATGGACACAAAAAATATGTTTTCTTCTAAGGGGAACCAAAACTGACATCTCATCTCCAACTTTGAATTCCCAGGTATTTGTGTTTGCATTTTATTTCTCTTGTATTGTAGTGTAGGGTCAAACCATGTGTTCTCACACAATGGGTATCACCACTTTCAGCCTACCTGGTGAGTTGGTATAATGTCTTATGATGCTTTTAAATAGGATTTTCAGTACCCATATGCAATTCCTAGAATCATTAGTGCAAGTACCAGAACAGAGACTAAATATATAAAAATGCGGATTTACTTTCGTTTTAGTTTATCCCGCAGCACAAGTTCTGCTTACCAAAAGTGGCCCACTGAGTGCTCGCATTTCATGCCCAGCTCCAAGCCAGTGAGTCAGGCTTCTTACCCATTTAAAGTTTGAGAATAGGTTAAGATCATTTCGGCCCCAAGACCTCTAATCATTCGCTTTACCAGATAAAACTGCATCCACTGAGTGCCAGCTATACTGAGGGAAACTTCAGAGGGAAGCAGCTACTAGATGGCTTGAATAATCCTTCGCCCCTATACCCAGGTCAGATGACTGATTTGCATGTCAGGACCACTACGGACCTCCACCAGAGTTTCCTCTTACATCTCCCTGCCCAGACATAGTTCACCATCTTTTGGGTCCCACCAGGTATGCTCACCCTCCACCTCCCCATTGGAAAGGCTGAGATGGGCCGGCAGTGTACCCTCCGCGTGGGGAGGGGGGATCCCTCCTCAGTCAGCATCCCACCTCAGCCAGCCTTTCTCGGTTAACAAATGTTAAATACATAAATAAATACATAAGTCTGAGATGCTGTTTCTCAGAGCATTCCCTTTTCTCTGAGGTATTGCTATCATATAATTATATACAAGTAGTGGAGATATGGAGGTAGTGGGAATAAGGAGAGGTGCAGGAGGGCTTTGCTCCATCCAAAAACAACTTTAAAGGAGAACATCAATTGTCAAATTCACTTTTCTCCTGAATTTTCATTGTTTTCGTAATTCAGGGACTTGTTGTTATGAGCCTATGAATTACGATAGGGAGTCTTACTAATTACTATTAGAATTATCCATTTCTGAGCCTTTGTGATTGATTTGAAAGAAAGTTTAGAATTCTGCTCAAAATGTGTATTTTACACATCTCTCAGCTTAATGCCCAATGAAATACACTCTTGCAGTGAGTGACCCCATCTCTTCAGGTCTGCTAGTCATTTCTGTTTCATCTTCTACAACACTTCCAGGCTTAAATTATACCTCTGCTCCCTACTTTGTAACATTATCAGACACCAATACTTTGCTGTGTAATTCCCTTCTTTCTACTGGTTCTGCTCTAGTAGACTGCTGTGATATAGGTGAAAGTTGACATATCTTAGTAACTGGTGTAGGTTATTCCCCTCTCTACATTCTTACCACTACTTTGATACCATAAGAGCTTTCTAATTCTATGCCTTGATCTCATTTGGCTTCATCTACATTTATGAATTTATTTGTTAGTTGCCTCCTATTTTCCAGTTAAGGTAGTAGTATACTTCACTTGCTGATTCCCCTTTCCACACTGATGGTGTGATCTTTCAAAACTATTACCTCTTCCCATTGCCTACATAAGGCTTTAAAGTAGGGACTGTCTTTCCATATTAGAATACTATCTGTTAAATTGTAAACAACAGTAATGACATGAACTATCATTTTAAACACAGTTTGTAATTCTACTTGAGTAATGTGGTACTGTTTCTTATTTCCTTGAATGCATACGACTTCATCTACTTTTAGTTAGGGTCTTCTTTTTACAAATATATATAGCACTTTGTAAGTGAGGCCATACAGTCTAAATCTAATAGACTCTGCAGCTCTCTGCTTTATATAAGACAATATATTTAATTAATTTTGCAGTAACATAACAAGAGTTTTGACTCAACTATTCTAGCAGTTTATCACATTCCATAGATTCAGTATCATCAGTAACATGCTTTTTTTGGTAGCAGCTTTTACGGGTATAATAATGTAACCTTTACTTGTTAAAAATCTAGCTATATGACCCATTTCCCCACATTTAAAGCATGGCATGTATACAGGTAATACTTTGTCAGCAGAATTTGATATGAGCTTTACTGTGGGTTTGGATTGTACATGTTTAAACATTGTTTCATTCCATTTCTATCTCTCTAGCAGTCCAACAAAATTTTCAACATCTTCAGTGAGGATGTATTTGGGGGCCTAAAAAGGAAAATATAACAAAAGAGGGTAGATTTTTAAAGAAGTTTATAATACTGTTTGGTATGGAAGATGTGAATTCAGTAGTAGGAGTTTAGTGAGAATTTACATATTATTCCTCAAGGTACAAAAACTAGGCTAGGCTAGACAGAAATTATAATTCACAGGAACATATGCATTTAATTTAAAGTTTTGATATGCATCCAATAACACTTTCAAATCATGCACCAAAAATAACTGAAATAAAAATGCAGAGTAATGAAACAAAAATGAGACACTGGCACTTCCCAACCTGTGTATTAAATGGAGAGGAATTTAAAGCATGGCTAGTAGAAATGATTCTGGAGTTATTAAGGAAGATAGAAATTTATTGTGAAAATATAGCTAGGAAATGGGATCCCTCCAAAAATAATTAAAGTGTGGTGGTAGCCTTAAAAATTACTTTGAAACTATTTCCATCAATAAAAAGGATGCCCAGGTAAAATGTTTAAATCTAGGGCATGTAACCAGTTCCAGTTTAGTTTGTATAGGGGATGGTGTTAAAGTTAAAGAAGTGACAACGGACATTGTAATTGCCATACGCAGGGCATAGTTTATGAAGCTGTTTGATATCAATGCCCCACATTGATTATTGGCAAGACAGAGTGAAAATAAAAACAGTGCATTTATGAGCACATGTACAAGATCAGTAAACAAAAGTCAACCAATGCACTGTACAAACATTTGTGCAGTCACAAAGATCATAGGTTTAGCTTTTGTATTTTAGAACAAGTTGAACATGGTCCAAGAGGTGGCCCTTGGACTATAATTCTCGAACAAAGAGAATCGTGGTGGCAGCTTTACCTTAACACTTCACTGTTTCCTGGAGTAAATGACATTGTCAGTATCAGTAGTTTGCTTAAAATGAGGGCATTTGAAAGGTGGTGATATCAAAATATTTTATTTTAATATGGAGATCTGTTTATACATCTAACAGTACTGGTGTGTTATGTTATAATTCGTTCATCCTTTTTAACTGTCATATGCTATGTCTAGGATCATAGGAGATTACTAGGCAATTGACACTGAGACTATTTTAAACCTAGCTATTTCAACCCAATGTAATAGCACAGAAGTGCTAATCAATACCCAAGATTACATTTAATGATGACTGCCCATGTTCAGGAGGATTGTTGGTGCAATCCCTGTAAGAACTTATGGTGCCCCATCCACCCATCCAGGTTCCTCTTGAACAGTGTCATAGAGGTGCTCTGTTTCACATGAATTGTTAGCTTCTTCCAAAGATGTGGCAGTCAGTGGGAGATAAATCTGTCCCTCCAGCATGTCCTATTTAAGTCTCTGGAATGGGTAGCCCTAGCCCCATTTCATTTGCAGATATACAGCAAGTTCATTAGGTTTTGTCTTGGATTGCTCTTTAGGCCAGGCATGTGTCTCCCTTAAGAAGTCTATACGATATGGAGTAAAAGTTTAACTGCTACTATCACATGGTTAAGTAGGGAACCCATTTAATGTATTAATTTTGTCTGAAATTCATCTGAAGAAGTCTATAATTTATTAAAGCACTGATTTCTATTGTTTTATTCGTGACTAATAAATGCTGTGTGAGTCTGTGCCTGCTGTTCGTTATTTTATTTTTATTTTTAATAGTTTTAACAGTTCTTGGTTTGTAGGGAGTGGGATAAAATTAAAGTGAAGTATTGAAGAATATACTCTCAGAATAAGAAGAGGTATAATTGCATTATGCTAAATAGAAAACAAGGCCTGCCTCAATAGGGTACTAAATAGAAAATAAGGGACCACCTCAATAATATACTAAATAGAAAATAAGGGACTACCTCAGTAATATACTAAATAGAAAATAAGGGACTACATCAATAATATGCTAAACAGAAATAAGGGACTACCTTAATAATATGCTAAATAGAAAATAAGGGACTACCTCAGTAATATGCCAAATAGAAAATAAGGGACTACCTCAATAATATGCTAAACAGAAATAAGGGACTACCTTAATAATATGCTAAATAGAAAATAAGGGACTACCTCAATAATGTGCTAAAAAGAAATAAGGGACTAGTTCAATAATATGCTAAATAGAAAATAAGGGACTACCTCAATAATATGCTAAACAGAAAATAAGGGACTACCTCAGTAATGTACTAAACAGAAAATAAGGGACTACCTCAATAATGTATTAAACAGAAAATAAGGGACTACCTCAATAATGTATTAAACAGAAAATAAGGGACTACCTCAATAATATACGAAATAGAAAATAAGGGACTACCTCAATAATATACTAAATAGAAAATAAGGGACTACCTCAGTAATATACTAAATAGAAAATAAGGGACTACCTCAATAATATGCTAAACAGAAATAAGGGACTACCTTAATAATATGCTAAATAGAAAATAAGGGACTACCTCAATAATATGCTAAACAGAAAATAAGGGACTACCTCAGTAATGTACTAAACAGAAAATAAGGGACTACCTCAATAATGTATTAAACAGAAAATAAGGGACTACCTCAATAATGTATTAAACAGAAAATAAGGGACTACCTCAAAAATATACTAAATAGAAAATAAGGGACTACCTCAATAATATACTAAATAGAAAATAAGGGACTACCTCAATAATGTATTAAACAGAAAATAAGGGACTACCTCAATAATGTATTAAACAGAAAATAAGGGACTACCTCAATAATGTACTAAACAGAAAATAAGGGACTACCTCAATAATGTACTAAACAGAAAATAAAGGACTATCTCAATAATATGGATGAGTCTAGAAAGACTGCTGTTAAGCAACTGTATCTTGATAATAACTCCAGAGCACAAAAGCTTTTAGCACAACAGCTCAGGCAACAGAATGTAGAAAGGGTTGTTGCCAATCTTAGGGAGCCTATAACAAGAAAAATAACCAGAGACCCTGTAAAGGTATTAGAAATATTTTGAAATGTTATGAAAATCTATGTAAAGCAGGGAAAAGTGGAAATCAGGAAAAAATACAAATGTAATTTTTTATGGAAGAATTAAATATGCCAAGGTTAGAAGTAGATAAGGCTCAATTAAAGAGATACAAATGGTGATGTATTACCAATCTACAGGAAAGTCCCCTGGAATAAATGGTATTGCTGTGGAAGTTTGGAAGCTTGGAGGGAAGAAAGTAATAACGAACCAGAATGTTTGTTTAACAGTATTTTAAAAGAAAGAGAAGCACCAATATCCTGGAAGAAGCTGTGGTGGCTGTAATACTTAATGATTGTAAAGACCCATTGGATCCAGCTTCATATAGGCTCATTTCAAGTCTGCAGTGGTGAAAAGAATGTCAAAAGTGATGCCAAAATTGACAGACATGGATCAGTATGGTTTTATGGTGAGGCAAACATTTGACAACATTAAGAGAACAATGATGATCCACAGGGAAGCAGAATGTAAAAAATACCACTGTTGTTAGCGGGTCTTGATGCAGAGAAAGCATTTGACAGAATAAGCTAGGATTTTACCAGTAGGGCAATGGAAGCATTTGCATTCCCTCATAAAATTATAAGGTTGATTAGGGGGATATATGAGGGTTGGAAGCAAAAAGTAAAGTGGGGTGTTTCTCTCTAATAAGTTCTGTTTGGACAGAGGAACCAGGCAGGGGTATCCTCTTTCCCCTTTGTTATTTATGTTATATTTAGAACCACTGGCAAAGAAAAATAACGGACTCAGAAATTCAAGGATATAGTTGGTATGGCAGTCAAGAAAATTAATTAATTTGTAGATGATATTATTTTATACCTGATAAAACCAGAAAAAGACATTTCAATGTTGTAGAACATTCTGACAGTTTCAAGTCTTTTTGGGATACAAAATTAATGAAGATAAAACAAAGGCAGTTCCTGTAAACTATGTACTCACACACAGATGGTTCAGCAATATCTATATTCATGGGGACACGATAAATTGAAGTACTTAAGAGTATGTATTAAAAAGGATTCTGTGTTGGAAGTTAAGGATATCTGGGGAGAGACTAAATAACAGATAATACAAAAATGGAGAAATACAAAGCTTTGTTTTATGGATATGGATAGCACTATACAAGCAATGAAAATGTTTTTAGTCCCTTTCGTTTTATACACAGGTCAGGCATATTTTTATCAACCAGATGAGAAGTTGTGGATAGCAATTAATAAAGAGTTGAAAGATTTTATCTTGGAGAGGAAGAGGGGAAGAGTCAAGTGGGATAAGCTAATCCTTCCAATAGAGCAAGGTAGTTTGGGATTACCTGATTTGAAGGGGGATTTCAGAGCTACACAGTTAAAGCTCCTGTACATAGCAAAAGCAGAAAGCTATAGCTCAAAGTGGAATGGAATGATGATAAAACAGGGGGAAGCTCATGAAACAAAGAGAGACTGGGATTTCTGATGCAGATCCTTAAGGAGAATAACAGCCATATAGAACATTACAGAATAGATTGGGGTCCGAATGGAGAGATAATAAGTAGTATTGCTAAAACTGACTACATCCTCAAGTCTTGGTGAGTATCTTCATGAGGTGGACCCTGTTTTTCACAAAATCTCACCAAGATGACACTGTTATATAGACCGCATTTATATACAATATATCATGGACAGAATTAGGTTAAAAATTAAAAAAACATAGCTGGGTGCACAAGACCCAAGATAAAAAAGTGCCCAATCCAGGCGCAGTGGTGCCAGGACTGGAAAAAATGACAGTGTAGAATCCTCAAAATATAGAAACATTCCTAAAGTGGGGGCCCCCCATTGTAGAAGGAAGTAGCAGTCCACAAAAATCACAAAAACTGATAGGCCAAAGAAGAGCCATAAAGATGATAGAGTGGACTACTGAGGAAGAAAGAAATTATGTAATGTTGCTATTATGCATAAAGCCCAGAATTTCCAGGCACAAGATATACAAAAAGATTGAGAGAGAAATTAGAGGAAAGAAAAATACTTCCACACGAAAAACTGTTAGAAGCTTTGAATAAAAATTTGTGTTCATTAATGCATCAGATTTGTAAAAAAACAGTATATAGACCAAGAAACTTTGATTTGTTTGAAAAAAGGAGCATTCAAGGAACTGCAAAAATATAAACAACAAAACCTAGAGATTTTTGAAAAGTATAAAAAAGAAATATGGACATGGGAAAGAAAGAGAGATTTGATATGATGCAATATTTTGCAAACGCAAAAGCCAAGTTAATCAATATGAAGAGGACAGCACCAAAGATATTCAAAGAGAAATACAGGCAAAGGCATTCAGATATGGAAATTTTCAAAATAAAAAAATAATTTCACAAAGAGGGAATGTAGAAAGGAAGATTAGTAAAGTAGAAGTTAAAAAAATAGAAGTTGAAATTATGGAGTGCCTGAGAAGTGAAGGATTTGGTGTAGAAGCTTTAAGACAGGTTACAGCACAGCATGATGGAACAAGTCCCCAAAGTAAGGAGAAACAGGATGATCAGAAGACGTCTGAAGAAGAAATATGGACATGGGAAAGAAAAAGAGATTTAATATGTCATAATATCTATGCAAAGGAGAAAGCAAAACTAATCAATGTGAAAAGAGCAGCACCAAAGATATTTGAAGAGAAATACAGGCAAAGGAATTCAGACATGGAAAACTCTACAATACAAAAAATAAGAAGACAAAGTGTAAAAGTAGAAAAGGAGAATATTAATGGAGAATTTAAAGAAACAGAAACCGAGGATATGGAGTACCTGTGAAGTAAAGGATTCAATGTAGACAATCTAATTCAGAAAGCACCACAACAGTATAGAACAATGGACATCCAAATTAAGGCAAAACCAATGGAATGGGAAGCAATTGGTCTGGTGCTATAGGAAGATATTTTGCAGCCTTCCACAGGAAACCAGTATAAATGTTCACTTGAAGCCTGACAGCAAAGGAAGGAACAGGAAACTGTGGAAACTCTGACACAGTCAATGTTGAGGAGTGATAGGCCAGTGAGTTCCCATATGACAGAGCAATGGATGGCCAGGATGAAACTGAAGAGAATGTGCTACAGGAAGATGCTATAGAACTTTCTATAGAGTGCCTCTAGGAAATGGAAAACAAATAAATGTGTCCTCACTTTAGAAGAAAACAAGTTGAGAAGAGTTGCTTGATTTAATAGAGATAGCTAGATATATTAAGATCAATGAAAGAAATAGACTGCAGAAAGTCAATAAAACCCAAAAAGTCAGAAGTCTGTTAAAACAAATGCACAGTAATTAGGACTGTCCAAGAGATCCATGCGATCTAACAGAAGTAAACAGAGTATATTACTGCGCTGCTAAATTAATAGCAGATAAAGTTCTACCACAAGATGACAGGGTAGTGAAGAATAGGAAGGGGATAAATTGAATGCTATCACGGAAGTATCGAGTAGAGAAAACTATAAAGCAATTAAGACAAGAAGTGTCACTGTTAGAGTATAGATGAGGAAACAGATTAACAAAACACTATCACAAATCAACTAAAAATTTCAGTTCTGGTGGAAAAATGTAGAAGATACTCAGATAAATATAAAGGAAAAGTACAAAATAAGCAATTTATTGATGACCCAAAAAAGTTTTATAGAGGACTGGGAAACAAGGTAAAAGAAATTGAAAGACCACAAAAAAAGAGGAAATGGATACATTTTGGAGAAGTATTTATGAAGATCCTGTGGAACATAACAAAGATGCTAAATGGATAGAAGGAAAAGAAAGAATAAAACATTTAAAGATACAGGATATGAAATGAGATGAAGTAACAGCCAGAGAGATTGAAACAAAGTTAAGAAAATCCTCGAATTGGAAAACTCCAGGCCCAGATGCAGTACCTAACGCCCTGTTAAAAGTATTAACATCTTTGCTCGAAGATTTAGCTATAAGTAAGAACTATTTATATGCACAGCCCAAGCAGACGCCAACCTGGCTAACAACTGGAAAAACAATGCCCCTACTTTAGAGCAAACGTGCACACTTCCCTAAAAATTATAATCCAATAACTTGCCTTCCGGTGATGTATAAACTATACACTGGAATTGATGCTGACAGAGTTTATATTCATTTAGAAAAAAACCTCAATTATGGCAATAGAACAAAAGGACAGTAAAAGAAAGTCATATGGAATAAATAATCATTCTTGCTAAATGAAGACATAGTAGAGAACTGTAAAAAGGGAAAGAATTTAAGTATGGCATGAACTGACTATAAAAAAGTATTTGATAGTATCCCACATTCATGGATAAAAGAGTGCTTAAAAATGTATAAGATACACCCTACACTGATCGACTACATTACAGTGACCATGAAACAGTGGCAGACCACTTTGCATTTAAGCAATGATAAAGGATAAATTATTATTCCAGGGATAAAAATTCACTGGGGGATATTCCTGGGTGACTGTCTGTCACCACTGCTATTCTGTCTTGCCCTTAACCCATTAAGCTGTCTACTTAACAGCTTAGGCCATGACTATAATTTGTCTCCTAGAAAAAAACAAAGGGTGAAGACTCCTCATCTTTTCTTTATCGATGATTTAAAACTGTATTGCTCATCAGATGGGGGAACTGAAAGCACAACTGCAGGTTGTCAAAAATGTTTTCAAATGATATAAGAATGTCATTTGGTCTTGATAAATGTGTAAAAGCAACCTTTAAAGCTGGAAAACTGCAGCACCAAGAAAACATTAGTTTGGAACAATAATGTGGTATAAAAGAAAGCTGAGCAAGGGGGATTGTATAAATATTTGGGAAATGATGAAGGATTAACAATAAAACATGAACAAATGTGAATATAACTTAGCAAGGAAGACTTTAGAAGACTTAAATTAATTCTGAAAACAGGGTTGACATCTAGGAAAAAATTCAAGCTATAAACAGATTTGCTCTTCCTTTCCTAATTTACAGTTTTGGAGTGACTGGCCCTAAAAAGTGTTGGATAGATTAAAAAGGAAAGCATGAAGTATGCTCCATGCTCATCAAATAACTTTTAAAAATCAGTGCATACCAAGATTATATATTCCCCGTTCCAAAGGAGGGATGGGCCTTCTTAAACTTGATTACATGTGTAGATCTGCAATCATGGGACTGCACACATTTCTACTGACCTCACAAGACCCAAACATAGTGACAGTTTTGAAAAATAAGGAGAATAAGTCTAAGATGACTTTCCTGCTTAGTCTAGTCAAGTAGGAATGGAAATTAAACCAGAAGTAGATAACAATCAGGCAGCAACTGAATGTGCCAAAAAACAAAAGAAAGAATATAAGGTAAAGGACCAGATGAGAAGGCAAGAAATGTGGAAAATGCATAAATATAGTTGTAAGTATAAAAAACTAATGAAAAAACCTGATGTTAATCAAGAACTAATGCAGGAATGCTTAAGGGGAGGTGAATTCAAACCAAGAGAAGAAAGGTTAATATTGGCAGCCCAAGATAGTGGGTTACTTGCACGTTGGTTTAATAAGTCCATTGAACATGTGAGAGAAACAGATAAATGTAGGTTTTGTAAAACAGAATTGGAAACAGTTGTGCACTTCTTTGCTGGTTGTGACATACTAATGGCAGAAGGACTATATATTGAAAGGCATGATGATGTGGCAAAACTGTTGCACTGGGGATTGTGCAAACATTATAGTATTGAAGTGGTTGAAAAACACTGGAAACATGAGCCACAAAGCATCATGGAAAATGATGAAGTCTACATCACATGGGATCACCCATTACCAATGGTTCAAAAGATAGATGCTAGCATTGATCATTGAAATCGCCACACCCAGTGATTACAGTGTCTTGCGTACAGAGAGACACAAATTCATAAAATATCAGGACTTGCGGACAGAAACGAGAGCAATGTGGAAGAAAGATACCCAGACAGTTCCAATAGTATTAGAAGCAGTTGGTCTTATAAAAAATAATCTATAATCATATTTAGATATGTTACCAATACATGTAACTCCATATGAATTGCAGAAGCCGTCATTACTGGCCACATTGCGGCTGCTGCAAAGAGCACTTCTGGCTGACATCAAAGATTGAAACAATACTAATTTCATGAACTTTAATCGTGCTTTGACTTAAGAATGGGGTCCATTCCCATAATGGTATTAGAAATCCAAAAGATTTGGAGAAATTAAAAAAGAGAAAAAAGATTATATTCATAAATTAGCGAAAGTCTTCCAAGAACTAAGCCAACACAGGGATGGAGAAAGGAGATTTTGCCATGAGGGATGACTGCAATTAAGCATACAGAGAATAGGCAGGAGGGGTTGGAATTTACTAGACAAAACTGGCAAAGGAACCAAGGTATTAGGAGCAAATAATTAGAGAGGAAAGGTAATAGAATGGGAAGAGGTCAAGAATAGAAACAATGGGGCAATATCTGCATGTCTCCCAAATTTGCAACAAAGTCTAGAAGATTTAGGATTTTGGCTTGGAAGTGTTTGCATGGGTATTTTTATACCCCAAGCAGACTCCAAAGAATTTTCCTCAAGTAGACTGAAAATGTTAGAGGTGGGATAGGGAAGAAAGAAGCAATTCGGAGTGTCATGAGCTGGCAAACTTTAAAAATTCCCTTGTCACTACTCTAACAGAAATACTGGGTGAGCAAATTAGTGTAACTAAGGAAATTATTTTTTTGAGCTATGATACATAATCTGAATTGTCTAGACATAGTAAATAAAGCCTTGCTGAGATTAATTCTGGTGTCTGCCAAAAAACAATTACTAGAAAATGGAAATCGAAGTCTAAACCAACTGTACTAGAAGTATTAAATATAGTAAGAGAGATAAAACAACTGTAAGTGGGATCTTTAGAACTGTATATAAAAAGAGCAATAACAAACTAGTTTCATCAGTGTTAAGTGAAAAAGCAATGAAAATCAATGCCCTTATATAACCCAATGTGGAAACAAATTTCATGCTCATTGGTTAATCAAAATTTTTCATTAAGTCCTGGTGGAAATAAACCACCCAACTTAATGATCCATTTATTTTCTTTTGTATTTAATATTGAGTGCCACAATTGGCATAGAACCTGATATCATAAACAGTCCGTGTATTCCTGGTGATGAATTATTTAGATTTCATCAGCCTATGGCAGTGTCAGCAAGGGACACAACCAAAAAGTAAATCACCTGTCATAGGTCTCTGGTTTGGTTGTGTCCCTTGCGGACACTGCACACACTGCCATAGGATGATGAAATCTAAACAATTCACCAGCAGGAATACAGGGACTGTTTCTGATATCAGCTTCTATGCCAATTGTGAAACCAACTAGGTGATTTATCTTGCAACATGCACCTGCTCTGCCTTTTATATAGGGCAAACTTCTAGACCCTTGAGACTATGGATATCCGAACACTGCAGTGACATTATGACCAAAAAATCCAATAATGCTTTATATAAAGAATTAATTGCACACAAGAATGCTAATTTTTGTTTTATTATGATAGACAAGATTGTGGGGAATAGAATAAATAAAGCAGGGTGGCACTCAATATTAAATACAAACGAAAAGAAATGGATCATTAAGTTGGGAGGTTTATTTCCACCAGGGCTTAATAATTTTTGATTAACCAATGAGCATGAATTTTGTTTCCACACTGGGTTATATAAGGGCATTGATTTTCATAGCTTTTTCGCTTATCACTGATGAAGGCTGCTTAACTTGGTCAGCTGAAACCAGTTTGTTAATGCTATTTTTATATATGCTTTAATAAAGCATTTCTACACTACAGTCTGCTGGCCTTTGTGTTTTTTTAATTGAATTGACTCTTTTTGAGGCCGTGCAGTTGCCGTACTTGCAAGGGCTCTTTTACATTATGACTTAACTATACCTCAAGCTGTAATGGCCCTAAGTGCCTTACTTCAGTCATGCTTCTTCTACCCCTAGCAGCAGTAATGGCCCTAAGTACCTTACTTCAGTCATGCTTCTTTTACCCCTAGCAGCATTCACTGTAAGACCTGCTTGCTTTAATGAGTTCAACTCTGCCTATACATACGACAGACGGAAATCCTAACCTGTGGCACAAATCACAACATTTAACAAGGTATGTAGCAGCATAGAGTTGATGGGGATTTAAGACCCTATTAGTTAGTCATCAAAAGCTGCTAGTGCTCCATGAAAATCAGAAGGTAATGCTGTGTACTAGAAAAGTCCACCCATCATGGAAAAAGTTGATTTCCCCTGGCATCCTTAGACAAATGGATTTGTCAGTATCACTTAGTTAGGTCTGGTGTTGTGAGATAAAGGGCCTCCTCCAACCAAGTACTTCATTAGTTAGTCTACCTGAGGCAAGAGATTAGTGTCAAATTTTGATATGAACTTTAGTTTTCATTATAAAACAGGAGAGTACCATCCAGTTTTGGTACAAAAATATTGGGACTGTTCCATTCACTACTCAGGTGTGTATGAGTGGATTTGTTTCTGCACATGAGTGCCTACAGGTTAGGGTTAGTGTATGTCAATGGGCTTGCAGTGATATTTTGTATGACTTTGAGTTTATGATACATATACACACACACACACACACACACACGCGCGCGCGCACGTGTGTGTGTGTGTGTGTGCGTGCGTGCGTGCGTGCGTGTGTGTGTGTGTGTGTGTGTGTGTGTGTGCATATGCATATACCAATATAGGACTGTATCCCACACCAAACTACTAGGTGTGATTATAGATGACCACCTGATATTTGATCTCCACCTTCAGCAAGCCATTAAGAAGAAACATCAAAACCTAGGCTGTCTCTGTAGAGCAAAACAGTACCTTATTGACTCTGCAGGACAAAAGATAGCCACTTCTTTTCTGCTCCTTACCCTATTATCTGCCTCTCTTATTCTAACCAATCTGAACTCCTCTCTGTCAGCCAAACTGTAACAAAGCTAGAGAAAAGTAGCCAGATATGCAACCAACCAACAATATATTTCAAATCAATGCCTCTCTTTAAAACAACTGTACTGACTGGAGCTACATAATTCAGAATTGTGCTCACAACCTTTAGACTACTGCACAACCCTGGGAAATTCCCATCTCTTCAGCCCGCCATGTAACCTTACACTACTAAGAGGCCACTTATATGATGTAGGAGTTAGTACATGTAATTAGATGAGTGGGGACACAGCTGGGCTTCCCCCTTTGCAAAAAATCAATGTTTCATTATTTTTTTTTTAAAGTTGAACTTTTGCATGCACTGAGATTGCTGATTTGTGCATGATGACATTTGCAAAGCTGGTATTTTGTTGTCAGCTTTGTAAACGTTGATATTTGGGCGTTTTGTTTGATTTCAGAACACCCGTATATCTATCTATACATAGGCGGATAGATTTGTGGTGTTCATTTGGTAGAAGTCACAAATGTGAGAAACATGAATGAGTGTCCATAAAAGAGCTAACAGCCAATTGTGTAACAGCACATTTGTGAGAATCACATTTGGTTAAATTCAAACCTTATACAGCGTAGGTATGTAGGAGTATGCAAGAAAATGAATGGTTGACTGAAAATGTGGTGGATTTGAAAATATGTAAGCCTGCATTATAGCAAGTAATGTATATGTGCAAGTGTTTGCAGGTTAGGGTTAGGGTTGGAGTTAGGTAAAGTGGTAGGTTTAATGTTGTACCGGATTGGTGTTGCAGCTGTTCTGTGTTGTTTTTTCATGATTAGCATCACTGTTAGGGAAAGGGATTTTAGAAATTTAATGTGTATGGTTGAGATTAGGGTTAAAACACAAATAAGGAGATGGGGTGGGGGGTTAAGCTCCTAACCCTTTTGCTACATATGGTGTTACTAAAACTCTTTTCCTACCACTACCACTATTCATACAATACTTGATCTGGGTTTTGTAACTCTGGTTTACTGATAGTGGAAGAGAAATTGTCAATGTTTTGTGATTCTCTCATTTTATGTATCACACATTTGACTTTTCACTCTTTTGTGGTCACTCATTTGTGTTTCTCACATTGTTAGGTTCTGACAAAGATGATATAATTATATATATATATATATATATATATATATATATATATATATATATGTGCGTATATATGTAGGTATATATAGCTATACATATACATAGATAGCGAAATATACAAAACATTTGCTTGATGGCTGAAAGAGATGGTATTCCAAATCATAGGTTATCTCTTCACTGCATACAGTAAATCAAACACAGAATTCAGCTACTTTTGCAGACATACCATCATAGGGCAGTAATACTGTGAAGACCTGACATAAACTGCCCATAAATACAGCCCTTAATAAAACTGATGTCTGCCCACATATGTAAGCTATTATTGTTATTGTTTCCTATATAATATAACACACACACACGCATGCACGCACACACACACACACACACACACACACACACACACACACAAAAACATCTGTAGGCTAGGCTGACCAGAGCCCTGGGAAATGTCATCATTTGATTCCCCCCGTTCAAAGCTGAGCCCCCTCAAAAAAATTCACCTCATAGTTGAGAACCAAAAAAGGTCCTCTTAAACAGCGCTTGTTAAACTTCAAAACTACAATGCTACACTATAGCAAAGAGCTATGCTAGTTCCTGGCTACCTAACACACAAACACTGATTGTCATTAACATTGTGATTTGCAATCACAGTTACCTGTATGAATGCCAGTACTGACTGGAGACTCCAATCAACAGTACAGCCCATTAACAGCTGGCTCAGAGAAGCCATCTTCTTGAACCTCCCCTTCATATGCCCTTGCACATGCACACATGCACACACAGAAGCCTGTATCTGTATCAGTGTTTTTTTATACAAGAAATGTAAGTACATTGAGCAAGGTGAAACTCTATGCAATACCTCCATTTTTATGCATTTATACATCCCCACATAGGCATGTGTTAAGGAAAACACTCCTTCTAAAGCCTCAGATAAACAATGAACATTTAGCTTACTTCCCTCACAGCCTCCAAAATGCACTATGCTAGATGAACATGTCTGTGTACATTATAAAATGTACTTGTATAGTTATCGCAGCAGAACAGAAAGGATTACCCAAATACTGGACAAAAGAGATTCAGATGACTACCCTCACATTCCTGTATGCATAATAAAATGTACTGACATAGTCATCACAGTAAAACAAATACTGGGAAGTTAGGACAGACTTTTTCCAAGAATACGAGCCAATATTGCCCATGCAACATCCTGGTAACCCCACCAATGTATGAGAACTCTGTATGTCCCATAATGGAAAGGCTGTCATGGGCTCTGCAAGTTGTTTATGATTATATCTTGCCTACCTGTGATAAAAATCAGAAGCATTGCAGTCAAGCTTGGTGTTGGTTGTTCACTTTAGAGGAAACTATGAGATCATCCTTAAGGGTCATGTAAGAGGATAAGTAGTGTCTTTTAAATATCATCAAAGGCATGAAAAGTTTAATTTATTTAACATAACCCTATATTGTCTTCCCATAGCATCTGAATATTTAAATACAATTCTGAATTTAAAACACTGGTTAAAGATATGGTGCCATAATCAGAGAATTCAGTGTTTGTCAGACCATAGTGAGGTCGGTGACATACTAGATTGCTTTATATTTGATGAGCTAATTTCAATTAAACTTCTTAGGGGGTACATAGTACAAAGAAAAATTCATCCCTGCCTTATTGTCTTGTTTTAGACTTTCACAAATTCAAAACCAAAAATAACTTGACGGAAATTCAAAATATAGACATATAGGACTGAAACAAGAAAGTAGGTAATGTAAATGCATTTCTCTGCATTTAGGACACTTAAATCTGCACCAACACGAACAACTGGGTTAAAGATATAAAAGTAATTCTGTAGTGTTACATGCCTCAAGGAGCCATTGGAAATGTCTCCATATCTATGAGGGATTACTTGAATGCTGTAACCCAGTAAGTAAAAACAGAGCTAAAATATTATTCACATAATCTCAAAGATACATAGGTCTGGGGAAACATGCTAATGATCTATTTGCTTTCCAGATACTTTGCTAACATTATCTCATCTTGGAATGTATAGGTACCATTGTAATCATCAATATGTTTCTGAAATTTACAGATAAACCAGCATTGTTTTATAATCAAAGTAAACTTAATTCAGAAAGTCTGGAGTAATTGTGCAGCACATTTGTTGTACCTAGTAGCCTTCTTAAAGATAATTGGGGATGTAGGCCTGGTACACTGCATAACAGTACTTTTTGAGGACACTTTTGTGCAATGGTTATCTCCCAGAGATATGGAGGAAGGCAATAGTGGTTCCTAGTGGTCCCTATCCCAACATCATCAGATAAGTGTTTGGTAGAACGCTTTAGATCAGTTAGCCTAACCTGCATTTTGTCCAAGTGTTCTGAAAAAAAAAGAATTACTAAAAAGTACAAGAAATAAGTTTGGTTAATAATACCTGCCAATGTGGATTTGTTTCAGTCTAACTTGGTAAGTTTATATATATATATATATATATATATATATATATATATATATATATATATACTTTTTTTTGTTCACTAGAAAAAGATTTTCTTATTGATGTGGTATTTCTGAACTTCAATAGATCATTTGATTCCATCAGCCATAATTTGATTTTGAAATGTATAGATGACTATAATATTAATCAATACATTAAGCAATGGATAGGAAACTGGTTAACTGGACGGGCCTTTGTTGTGAGAATAAAGGAATGTCTCTCTATGCCAAGGGATTTTGTCAATGGAATCCCAAAGGGGTTTCTACTGGAGCCATTTCTTTTGGTATTTTTATGCACAAGTCCCTATCTCAAGAGATGTGTCACAGAGTAAGTTTGCAGGTGACACCAAAATTGAAAGAATTGTTATTAATATTTATGACCATAGATTTTTACAACAGTTTCTAAATTGCTTACATCTTTGGTTCAATTTAGCAGGTATGCAATTTAATGTTATAAATGTTTTTATTTAGCACTTTGGGGAAAATAACTATATGCTTCAGATAGTCAGTTAATGTCAAATGCAAAAAGTGTTAAGGATTTGGGAATTGTTATTGTTTCTGGGTGAACTATTGATTCTGGGAGAAATATTGAAGGGTATCTATCAAGTATTAGGGAATGCTATTGGAGTTTGAGCAATATTAGACACTGTTTCATACACAGGGATGCAGAGGCCTTGCTTCCATTATACAGGTCAGTTATTAGAACTTTTATTGAATATTGTGGTTGTGTATGTGTTTATAATACCATTCAGTTAAACAAATTGGTACATATTCAAAAGTCATGTACAATGTCTATTACAGGCTTAAAATACTGTTATAGGGGCAGACTAAAAGCTCTGTCTTTATGTTCAGTTGGTTACATATTCATCAGGGGGAGGATGTTTGAATGCTGTATAAATGCCCTAAAGATGAGGCTTTTAGTGAAATGTAAGTGATCACTTTCACTAGCCATAATCATGGTACCGGGAATAACTGGTTGCTATACCACATATTAGTATAAAAATCTAGGATGATTTCTGACACCAATGAGCTTTGAAATTGTCTACTCCTTGAAACTCAAACAAGCAAAATATGACTCAGTTCAAGAAAGCTGTTAATCAGTGACTCAGTTCTTACATTTGTGAACCAGGTCTAACTATTAGAAAACTCTTAAATAGTCCCAGTAGGAATTCTTGAGTTGTTGGTAGTCTGCACTGAAACAATGAAACATTTCAATGCCCTCTGTAAGTTCCAAACATCAGTTTTGGATAAGTATACAGTCATGCAATATCAGTGCACAACACAAATATCATTATAGAAGAAATGGTAAAGTATTGAAAAGAACTAATCTCCGTCCATGATACAGGATTCAGTATAACAAGAGGTAATTGATCACTGGGCTTCTTGGTTGTCTCATTTGACTGCAGCATAGTAAAAACTATAAACATATGATCATATCAGCATCCATGGGGACTTTTTGTCTGGACTTCAGAATTCAAAAAAAAAATTCAGGGAAAGTGCAATGTAATACTCAGGGGAGATTAATATTGCCAAAATATTGTCTGCACTGCAAAACTCATTAGAGATTTACATTACCAAAACACTGCATGGTTAAGTTACTATGTAAATTATAAGTATGTGAGAGTACTAATTTGTTATACTGACCACAATAATCTTAAGAAAACAGTCCAAAACTCTCCAAGAAGCTGCACTATCTTAGACATTATATCAACAGAGCTGGATCTTCTGTTTCTTCTCCTCCTCCTCCTTACTGTCTTAAAATTGTTTCTTCAATAATTAACTTTTGTTATGAAACTACCACTTTTAAAGTTAAGTAAGGGAATTACTGCAATCAAAATTGAATACTCATTTTAGATGTATCTATAGGAAACTATACTGCAATAGGTTAAATGTTTTTAGTAAGAGCCTGCAACACTCATGTATAATAAGCCAATAGCATTATTCATTATAAGTCCAGGGATACCTGCAGTATTTTAACTACTGGATTCAAGAACTCAACACTATAAATATATAACAACTATTACAAACAAATGTTTATGCTGGAACCATTAAATTAGAAAAACAAAATGTACAGTAGAAATAAAGCAGTATTTCCTAGTCTTCACAACACATTTGCATCCCAAATAAGCCTTGACTTAACAAAGCACATAAATACTTTCAAATATCAAATTATATACTATGAAATCAGCCTAATATCAGCCATTATGGATAACAGTGTTTTCTTTAATTATGTTACAAAACTAATGAATATGATTAAAGAATATATACTCCTATCAGAAATGAATGATGAGATTTTATAACTACCAGATGAAGTCTTTGCTAATTTCAAAACAAAGTAGAATAGAAAACAAATGGGGAAAAAAACAACAAAATCCTTACATGCAGCAACTTATTGTGCAAAACTCCTGCTGCCTTACTTTTTCACCCTCAATGGAGAATAGCAATGCAGCACAATTTGGTTATTTATGGAATCAATCAGCCAATAAAAATCTACAAGAATTAGAACCATATATCTATCTTAACAAATTTAAATCAACAATTTTTAACTTGTTGACTTAAAAAATGCAGAAACACAAATTATAATATGAATTCAGTCCATTCCTATCTTAGGTTCTGAATTTAAATATTAATTATGATTCAACTTTAAACAACATGCAAGTTAAATCCACCCATTTTGTCAATTTACTTTAAATGCTTCTACATTCCCATTATGAAATTGCCATGCATGTTCTGCAATTGAATTTTTGACTTCTGGAAAATATTCAGTCATGGTTAGTTTAAAGATATGTTTATTCTCTCTAAGATACCACAAACTAAAGAAAGTAAAAAAGTATGATATTATATCCTACCCCATTAATGTTAGCTTCATACAAATTGTCAACTTTTCAAGTTGTAGACAAGTCTTACTTTTTTCTTTTGCAGGGAAATGTGGTAAAAAAAAGTAAAACAGTATAATAACCTAGAGAAGAAATAACTTCACTGTTCATAGTACTACTTCGCAAAATATTCTTCAGAAGCACATCATAAATGTTGCACTTTTTTATAAAAATGAAAGCACATCTCTTAGAAAGAAAGTTTTTCAAAGAAACAAAATTGAAAACAGCTGTCAAAAATCTTTGATCATGATAATTTGGAACACTGAAAGAAGGAAACAGTTTTAAAAGCTGATGCTCTTAAATGTGATTTAGAGTTATAATAATACAGCAGTGTATCTTCACATTTGTGCAGTGTTCTGTAGTGTAATCCCTAGGTAAGAATCTCATGAAAATATCTTACTTTAATTGGAGGAATTATAGCTCTGAAGTAGCAATTTTTCTATCCCTGTATAATTTACCATTTGGAATAGAATCCATTATACAACGACCTTCCATTAATATTCAAAAACATGCACACTGATTGGTCAACGTGCACGTTGTAAATCAGAGTTATAGTAATGGAAAAAGGTCTGGTCGTCCGGACTTTTTCCATTACTATAACTCTTTTTTTTACAACAAGGGAGAATGCAAGATCTCCGTTGCTTCACACTGTCTCGCTATGTTAAACGAGTTTAACATAGCGAGACAGCTTTAAAAAAGCAACAAAGATTCTCCGATTCACTTTAGTAGTGGGAGATGAACAATGTTAAATCTAATATCTATTTCAGTAACATCTTCAAAAAAAATACTGCACCCAGACTTTCTGTTTCCTTGTAAATCAGTAGAAGAAATGAAAGAAGCTTTTGTTAGCTTCACTAGCATTTAGACATCTACACCCCCCCTGATAGCCACATTGCTAGGGAAACAATAAACTGATTTAATGATCTACAGTATCTGTTTGAAGTTTCTGTTTTTAAACACAAATTCCTTATTCGTGTTTCCTGATTTTATCATATAGCCCATTCATCTAATCTTTATAAAGTCTTTTAAAATCTTTATAAAATCCATATGCACTAAAGACAAAAGCTGGCTTGAAAGGCAGCATTTTTTATTTATTTTACCATATTGCAAATTGTTATGTTTTATCAGTACTTTTAGCAAGCCCAAAGTGCAAGAGGAAGAAACCTCCTTTCTCTTATCCCACAAGTAGCCTTTTCATCATAAGTGAAAGAAGCAGCCGGTAATATCCACACAAAGAGACAAGGAGAATATATAGAGTAATATTCATGGATATATACTTCTCAACCATCTTTGAATCAAAATATAATGGTTCTTCTTTCTTCGTGGGCAACTCCAAAACAATAGGTATCTTATTACCAATAGGTAGTCACATGTAAGGGATCCAAAAAACAAGTCAACTGTTCATTCAAGGAAAAAAGTTTCAAAGAATAATTGATGTTGAGAATTCTGGGCTCTCAGATACCCTGCTGAACTTGCTGATTCACTATATTTACTTTAATCACATAGAACAGAAGAGAAAAACAAGATTCCTACCATGCAGCAATGCAATTTATTGCACAAAACTCCTGGGATCTTGGCTTTTTATCTATAAGGGAGGATAGCAATGCAACATGATACAGCATATTTATAGAACAAATCCATGGGTTTCTTAGAAATTTTAAAGCAACAGCTGGTTTACACTAATTGCCTTAAAAAGCATAAAGTAGACTCCAGATAATTTTTTCTCAGGTAGACAGCAAATGTTGGAGGTGTGATAGGAAGAAAGAGGTGATTGGGAATATATTTTCTGTGAGTGTAATGATGTGGCAGCCTTTAAAGATTCCCAGAAGGCTACTCTATCAGAGATACTGGGTGAGCAAATTGGTGTAACTAGGGAAATGATTTTTCTGAGCTATGATACAGAATCAGAATTGCCTAGACATAGTAAAACCTTGCTTTGTCTAATTATTGTGGCTGCTAAAAATGCAATTGCTAGAAAATGGAAATCAAAGTCTAAACCAACTATACTAAAAATAGTGAATATAGTAACAGTGATAAAACAACTGGAATTGGGATCTTTAGAAAAGGGTAGGAGCAAATCACATAGGAAGCAATGGGAAATGTAGGAACAATACATACAGGGGAGGAATGAAGTTTAAATAAGGCAAGATTTGAATGAGCTATGTAAGGACTAACTGACAATGATTGGGTAGATTACAAGTGATATATAATGTTTGCAGCTAGAATTATGAAAGTGTGGTTTGTGATATAAAGTGCTTTCATCTGGGATTGCGCTAATATGGTTTGTTTTCATTTATATAAATTTATGATTATCTGTGTCATAACTGATAATTTAATAAACACACTTTCTTGTTGATAAAAAAACACAGTAACACAGAACTGGTCACATCTGTGTTTAATTCAAGTATTAAATATAAACATTAATTGTGATGCAAGTTTAACAAACCACAGGCTAAATCTCTGCCTTGGAGTAAATTTGAAACAGCTATAATTATCACAATAACTGCATCTAAATTCCTATAATGAAATTGCCATGCACATTTTGCAGATTTATTGAACATGTTTTGGATTCTTATATGCAACAATAATTTAATTTAAAGGTCTATTTAGTTTCTCTGATATACCACAAACAAGGAAAACAATTGCATTTTGCAGCATATGCCACTACTTTTGATAAGAAAGTAAAATTAACTTGAATTGCATAATCCATCAATATTAGTTTCATTCGTGAAAGCATGTGGACACGTTAATTTTTTTACAAGAAGAAGTGCCAAAAGATAAAACTTTTCCTTTTTTCAGAAAGAAGAATCAAACAAGAAAATGTTTATTTTATTTTATTTTTCAGACAGCAGAACCAAAAGGTAAAACAGCACAGGGACCCAGAAAAGAACTAACCTTACTATTCATAGTAACAGCTGGCAAAATATTTTTCACAAGCATGACATATAAGTTGCACACTCTTTTATAAAAAAAAAATAAAAAAAATATATAATTCTTTTAGAAAGATTACTTTTCAAAGAAATATAAGAAGTAAGTAAAACCCAAATGTCCATTGATGACTTTATGAGGGTCTTAGGGAAATCAGAAAAGTTAGTAAAACAATTTATTGTTTGATTTTTCATTTGCAACATTGAAAGGCTCAGTTTTAAAAGATGGTGTTGTCATACTTGACGTATGGTTATAATGATACAACAAACACCAACTCAGATTTCACATTTAAGTATACTTAGCACTTAGGTAAAATGCCTTCATAGGGTGTTACAAAATAATTAGCACAGTACAAGAACTTGCATTATGTAATTTCTTTTATCCCAAATTAATTAATTACAGTACACATTAACTAAAGTCAATTAATCAGTTAAAACAGTGAGTGAACATTTTACATCTTAAACATTTGTACATAATTTGAAGCATTTTTGAACATACCCCAAATGAAATCTGGCTCACACAGTCCACTATAAGACGCAAACCCAATTCTCCTTCATATTTAATCCTTGCTGGCCTAGTTTATAATATTTCAAAATTTATTTATTTTCTAATCTATCCAACATACCATACCAATCACCTCCCTTGGAAAATGAACTGTACCTAATTGGAGGAGGGTGGGGGGGTTGCATAATGATTAAGATCTTAAACTGACAGATACAAGGTACACTCTTTGATTCTGACCTCTGGTTACTGGCTACACATGTAATAGTCTGCAGACTGATAGACTAATGTGAACCTTAAATCATCAGTCATCCCATTAAAATCTTTTATTGCAGGAATTGCTACTCTGAAAACTCCAAAATATTTTACGGAAAGCATTTTTTGTAAAACTCATTGTAAATCATTTTTTTTTTTTTGCTTATGGGGCAAAACCCCTGCATCCGCCATGTCTGGGGAGATACCCTTGAGTTACAAGGTAACACAACAATGGACAAAAGTGAATTCTCCAATGTCAGTAAAAGTGCATTTGGAAAATATTTTGGCTGAAACAGAAGTCAAACCTACCCATCCATTACTTTTCTCCCCAGTACTGTTATCTCTTATCTACCCATCCATTATGTTTCTCCCCAGTACTGTTATCTCTTATCTACCCATCCATTACATTTCTCCCCAGTACTGTTATCTCTTATCTACCCATCCATTACTTTTCTCCCCAGTACTGTTATCTCTTATCTACCCATCCATTACTTTTCTCCCCAGTACTGTTATCTCTTATCTACCCATCCATTACTTTTCTCCCCAGTACTGTTATCTCTTATCTACCCATCCATTACTTTTCTCCCCAGTGCTGTTATTTCTTATTATCTGCTATCCGTCCCTCTTTATCTTCATATGAGCTGGTAGTAATAACTTCCTGCCGTGCTCCATTTTCTTTCATTATGCTACTCTTTCTGTTTACAGTGATGTTTGTTCCTCATTTTCTCATCTTCTCTTATACTTCCCCTTTCTCATCTCTAAACCGCAATCCATATTTATTCCCGAATAGAAGCAGATTTTTTTTATTTCTTCTTGTTGTACACGTGCTGTGTCAGACATCTTGTAGATAATGTGCATTTGTTGTAAATGTATATACTAGTCTTACACTGTGATTAGCATAGATACATTTTCTATATCTGTCAGCTTGATGTGTGTACCATATGACTTGAGTTAGATTATTTGTTTTGCTTGTTTATAACTGCAGTGATTTAATGTCTTAAGATGATATTCATTTGTTACATTTATCTGATTTTGTATGTTTTCATTTTTTGGCCATTTGTTGCACTTGATGTACAGACTAACTCATTACTAATCACACAACCTATTTGTATAATACTAATATATATGTAAGAATGCCTTAAGTATATGTTTTCCACAGTGCAGAGCATTTCTTCCCTGGTCAACACTGAAACTGGTTTCTGCCCCTTTGGACTCCTATAAATGAATGAATGGAATTAATTGATCAGGACATGGGGAACTTGCAAACACTAGACCTGTCTCAGTTTGGATTCATCAAAGGCTGGTCATACTTTTTATGATGGTCACCAAAGCAATGGATGAAGGCAAAATGGTACATACTGCATACCTCAACCTGCCCAAAGCTTTTGACACAATTTTTCAACCTGGCATAGTAGAAAAGCTAAATAAATGAGGAATAAACCCCTATGTCACCCACTGGATTGCCAACTGGCTCACACATAGGTTGCAGATAATCAAAATAGCAGAAGGTACCTCCACAAAGAGACCAGTCACAAGTGGAGTCCCTCAGGGTTCTGTGCTGGGACCTCTCCTGTTTGGCATCTATTTTCTGAAGTAAAAGCCAATACCAAAGAGGAGCAGACGTTGTGTCCTCAAATGAATTAGCCACCCTGCAGGAAGGTTTGTCTCAAATAAATAGCTGATGTTAAAATCATGGTCTAAAACTATGTGCCAAAAATTCGTTATTGAAAGTCATCTACCCCAGGGAACTACCATATTGAAAAGATGCCCCTAAGATTTTACCCAGTTGTTTGGGATTTGGGAACTTATGTGGAAAGTGATGTAACTTTTGACCAACATGTGTCTATTGCTGTAAGAAAGTCCTTCTATATTGCATACCTTATAAACAAAAAGACTGTGTCTAGATCTAGGGATATCAATGCCCCCTTTACTCAGCCCTCATTAGGCCAATCATTGAATATCGTGTCCCTTTGTCATGTATCCAGACACATGCAACAACTGGAATGTCCACAGAGATACCTTACTAAATGGATACAAGGCCTAAACATGTCCTAAATGGACCTTCTCAAAACCCTGTCACTATACTTGGCATCCTACAGACTGCTAAAAGGTGACCTGTGCCTGGCAAACAAGTCATCCTACAACTCATTACTGATGGATTTACTGCACATCAGTAAGTCAAATGGCGTCAGCAATACTAGGGTTCTGAACTTCTTCTGCAACATCAACGCAACCGTTTGGAGGGGCAGGTATGTTTTGCAGAGGATACTATTGCTATGGAACAGTCTCCCCATCCACATAAAACAAAGTTCACCCCTGTCCATTTCCAAGTGCAACTTAAATCTATGAATGGAAATCAGAAAATGTACCCCACAACTGCCCCCTGTATTACTAATGGATAGATGCACTCCTAAATGTTTTTTTCCATGCATGAGGTCCCCTCTCAATGTATTTATGGCATGATCCTATTTATTCTTATTAGGGGTAATATACAATTATTGACCATGGGATGGGTAAGGTCAGTCTATAACCAAATGGGATAGGTTATTTCAAGCACAAAAAAGGAAAATGGCAAAGCTTAAAATGGCCCACAAGGGCAGGTAACCTGGTACTTACCTATGAAACTATGAGTGAACGGCTACACTGAAAACATTTAGTGAATTTTCACAAATTGAAAATAGGTTCTGCACCACAGGAAACCCCAGAAATGAACATGTGAATGAATGAAATGAATGAATGAATGAATGAATGAATGAATGAATGAATGAATGAATGGTTATACTTAAACACAGTTAGTGAATATGCACACAAGCTAAAACCCTTCATTTTCCTCATTGGCATCTGGCAGGAGGTGATGCATGCAAAAACAATCTTTGTATCATACAGCACAATGTATGCATATTTTAAGAATGAAGTGTTGTGTCTCTGATCTTGATACAGTTATGTGTATGCATATAAGCTTGCACAAACACACACACACACACACACACCATGTATAAACTACTGCATTTTCTGTTAGAGATTTCTATTGTCTGGGTTATTTTAAATGCAAAAGATATTCCAAAAATGCAGATATTATACAACGTTGGTGTGTTTTGAAAATGGGCGGCTATGGTGGTGTAGCAGATAGCGTTGCTGCCTCACAGCAAGAAGCTCTCCAGTTCGATCCTCGGCTGGGGTGCCTTCTGTGCGGAGTCTGCATGTTCTTCCTGTGGTTGCATGGGTTTCCTCCAGGTGCTCTGGTTTCCTCCCTCCAAAGGACAAGCTGTAGGTGGATTGGACACTCTAAATTGGACCTAGGCATGAGTGTGCACATGTTTGTGCCTTCTGTGGAAGGTTGGGCGCCGGACTGGCAACTCAACACCATAAAATTCCACTGCCAATCATGAGCGGACAGGTGATCTGCTGTGGCGACCCCTAACTGGGAAAAGCCAAAAGAAGAAGAAGTGTGTTTTGAAAACATATCTGCTTAGTCTTCAGTGTTTGTTTAAATATCTTATCGCTTAATAGCAAGAACTAAGGAAATTTGTTTGCTCTTGTTCTGCATTGATGTCTGTAAATAAATGTAAACTTAATAATAATATGAAAGTTCATCCTTTAAGCCCTGCTCTTTGAATCTGCATGTTATCTAAAACTTCTGGATATACCTTACCTCAATGAAAAGT
Organism: Protopterus annectens; assembly: GCF_019279795.1. NCBI lineage: Eukaryota > Metazoa > Chordata > Ceratodontiformes > Protopteridae > Protopterus > Protopterus annectens. Next base: position 386,793,603 of record NC_056749.1, read on the forward strand.
ACAGACCTGTAATAAAACTGCAAATAATTCAGACCACATACTTCATCCTAAGTGTCATATGTTTTCCTTTGAGTTTAATACATTTTTTGGAAGCTGTTATGAAAACATTCACATAAAATGGAGGTTTTCATTCCTTACATGAAGATAATAAGATGTATCAAATATAACATGTAATTATAGTATGCTTTATTGTGTTATATTATGTTATATTATATTATGTTATATTATATATTATATTATATATATTATATTATATTATAGTATATTATAGTATAGTATACACATACTGTAGATATACAAAGAGCACTGTTAGTAAGGTATATTTTGTTTTTGGAGAAATATTATAACTTTATAAATAGCATACTTAAGACTGAGGTATTAAATCCTCAATAAAACACATACAAACTCAAGATGTCTAAAGTTGTTGCCTTCTGTGATTTGACAAGAAGCAGTGGTTCACAGCAAGGTGCTTTATTAGGATGATAGATGGTTCTGGCAGCTGTGGATGTGTCAGTGAGGCAGACTCAGGAAATCCTATTCGCTTACAATGAATTAATCTTCCTCTCTCTGCCTGTTAACTTCACTTTGTCTCTGTCTCCTGCTGCAGCTGAAGCTGTCTTCAGACCCCCCCCACACACACACGAGTGCTCACACACACACACACACACACACACACACACACACACACACACACACACACACACACACACACACACACACCATGCACATCTCTGTGTTTGGCTCCCATGTCTCTTGGACAGAGGCAGTCAGTAAATCACCCCTTTATAAGTAAAATTTGTGGGTCATATTTGGGTTTTACAGCTAGGCATACAAAGGACCTAACTGTCATTAGCTTAGTATAAACCTATGATCCTATGAACATACACAACAACCGCCAGGAAACAAAGAGAGTGAGAGAAAGAGGAAGAGTGTAGAAGAAGACTGTGAACAAGCAAAGAAAATACCGGAGTTCATTTTGAATACTTAAATGTGAATAAGTGATTGTACGATTTCCTCTTTGTGTATGTGTTTGTGTGCTCCTGTGCTTGTGCATGAGTGTGCATGTAATTAGAAATATGCTATATCAGCCTATACATGTACATATGCATGCATGTATATGTACATACATATGTATGTATGTATATATACACACATACACAGATAGATAGATAGATAGATAGATAGATAGATAGATAGATAGATAGATAGATAGATACACCTTGTAATGACAGATAAAGGTTAACACTTTGCAGACATAATCCCAGCACTGATATAAGTACTCTGTTATAAAAATGCTGCCTGAGATATCCAAGAATAAATATATGTTTGTTATGCATCTTTATCTTTTTAATCTAAAACGTCTTTACTCCATAAAGACATACTTTCTTCAGTATTGCTGTGTACTGTAATTGAACAAACAGTGAAAGTGGTCATTGGAAAATAACTCCATCAAAGTAGGCTGGATTATAACATTATTCAGTCCAAATCCCTGATCAAAACATTATCTGAGTTACTTAAAATGTAATTTGGTTATTATCATATATTAAGGTACTAATTACACAACACTTTCCACATACCAATTACTTGACTGAAAGAGCACTGAATCAAATGATCTGATTATATCTTTGTTACAAACCTGGCTTTGCTAGCATTTAGAAGTCTTGTTTTTTAAAAGCAATGTAGTGGAAATTGTTTTAAAGAAGCGTATATCCTGAGATAAGATAAAAAAATTAGCTTAATGACTGGAAATATGCATCTCTGAATGTAATAAATGAGTTTATTAAGAGTAGCACAGTTGCAAAAGCAACACTTAATTTTTTGCAGTGTCTTACTTCAGTAACATGATGGAGTACTTCAAGTGACTTCATCAGTGTCAACAAAAAGCATTATTGGTTTCTGTTCTAGGATTTATACCTTCTGCTTTCAAAAAAACAGCTTTGTTCTTAACATGAGACTTGACAAGCAATATCCAATAGATAGGACTGGGAAGGATTGATTATTTCTAGTAGTACTTTTGCTTAGCTTAGAGTTTATTTCCCCAGTACATCCCATGTGAAATAAAATAGATCAATAGTTAGGCATGCTTCATTTGAGTGTTCTACACAGCTGGAAATCTTCAAATCCTTGCAAATTAAGCAACTTAATTAACATCAAGCAGTGAGTATTTAGCTCCAGAAGAGTAAGATGCTGTAATATCTAGTAAGTGTAGTAATATTCAGCGCTACTTCAGAGGAGGATGTATTAGGAAGATTTAACAACTCTTTTTATTTTTTCAGCAAACAAAATACATTATGTACAAAAATAAAGCATAATCTCTGGCTAAGGTATTGTGCTAGCCACTGTTTTATGAAACACATTTCATAAAGATAATATAGTGTTCACATATTTGCCATTTAGTCACATAACAGCTGTTCATCTCTGATACACAGATGCACAAGGGATCCTGCATATTGCATCCTCCATAGAGCAGCTATCATTTCCCTAATTAATGCATTACACTAGGGCAGAACAGTGCTTGGCTGCCAACACAAATTGGCATACAGGACAGCTGGCTAAGAAGACAGAAAGTATTATCCTAAAGAAGATATGCCTTAATTTTAGAATGTTCTCCTTTCTTCTGATAACTGAAAGACATACTGGAGAATAGTAATGGCTTAGTCAGGTATGATACAATAGCAGTAATTGAAGATTTACCATATTTTATGACACAATAAAGAAATTACAGTTGTGTAATTATGTTCACCTTATCAATAAATGTTTCACTGATAGGACAATTGTACCTCTTGTTTTTTTTTTTTTTTTTTGTTCAAGAATTCTGGTCAAAGCAAAAAATATCTAAAATCAGGTACAGGTTTCCAAATATTATTATATTTTATTTAACAGAATATCAAGATGTGAATCAACATGCATTTCCTGAACAATATTAAGTTCTTTAATAAGTGGCAGTATTGACTTACTGCAACCAATCCTCAGTGATTTACCAGAAAATCAAAACATTATGAGGGATAGGGCAAAAATATGAGACAAAATCAAGGATGTTCTCCAAGGTAAAGGACAGGTGAGAGGTTAGAGGACAATTGCTGCAGGAATTCAGGAACTGAATGAGATGACCACAAGAGGACAGCAATCCACTGACCTGATATGTAGAAGGAGCTGGATGATACCAGTAGCATGTCGCTTTAGTTTCTTTCAATGATTATTAAGGAAAGAATGGCTATAAAAGAGATGCATTGTACACCCAAGTTTATTTTAGTGCCCAAAACGAAGCAAACACCATACAAGTAAATGTTCCTGAAGATGCTAAAGGTGAAAAAGAAGCTTTGCCTAAACCAAAGGAATAAAAGATACACCATAGTAAATATAATAATAACCAAAATTCTCTTAACATAGTTCAGCAAACATCCAACCAGTCAGATATGAAAGAAAAATTAATACATCACGCAATAAATAAAGTCTCTCATATGGTTCATAGGTTCATAGGTTCATACTAGGCTATCTGCCCTAGGGCATTTACAAGCCTAGCCAGAGTGTGTTTGGCTTACGCCACCCCTTGGAATGAGTTTACTGTGCCCTTTTTAAGGATGTGTTTACTGTGCCTCTGTTTAGTAGTGACACAGAAGTGATCCACGGGGTAAACCTACGATCTCCCATCCACTCGTCAAGATTTTTCTTGAAGAGAGTCAGTGAGGGGCTCTGCCTAACATGGACTGGGATTCTATTCCAGAGTGAAAGGAGCCTCTGGGTTATGAATCTGTCCCTCCAGCATGTCCTATTTATTTCTGTGCTGAGGTTCAAGTCACTCAATCTCGTAGCTCTAAGGGATTTGGATTTTCTGAGGTGGAGCATGTCCATTAATTCAGGGTTGGACATGGCTTTGTATGTCAGGCATAGATCACCTCTGAGTAGGCGGTATGCAACTGAGTAGAGATGGAGTTTCTTTAGCCGAGCAGCATATGGCATCTGTTTGAGTCCCTTGCTCCTCTTAGTGAGGTACTTTTGGGGTCTTTCTAGTTGCTGCAGGTGTCGGGTAAGGTACATCCCAAATGGGTCATTGTACTCAATTATAGGCCTGATGAGGGATGAGTAAAGGGGCACAATGACCTCTCTTGATCTAGATGTGCATCCTTTCATAATAAGGTGGGCTATATAGAAGGTCTTCCTAACCACTTTGGCAATGTGGTTGTCAAAGGAGAGGTTACTATCAACTTGGGTCCCCAGGTCCCTAATTACTTCTTCTGTACTTAATGGATTACCTCCTATGTGGTAATTTGTGGGCACTTTGTTTTTGCCAAAGGGTATAACTCTACACTTTTTGGCGTTTAGTTTAAGGCCATGGCTCAGGCACCAGTTATCCATCTCTATGAGACCCTTTTGGAGGATGCTTGTGTCAGCTGGAGAGTCAATTATGGCGTCCAGTTGACAGTCATCTGCGAACTTGGTCAGCCACAGTCCTCCCATGTTAGCCTGTACCTCAGACAAATATATTCCGAATAAGAGAGGTCCCAGGACTGAGCCCTGTGGGATGCTACTTGTAACTGGCAGCTTTATGTAAGGGTATAGCTCTTCTTGGAGTTCATGTAGCACTCAGCCCGGGACACCGTCCGGTCCCATTGATGCTGTATTTTTTGCTTTGGAGAGGGCGGCTCTCACCTGGGCATCTGAGATGTCAGGGAGGCAACACTCTGCTGGGGTAGATATTTGTCCTTTTGGGGGGGAGAAGTTTGCACTGAACCTGTCTGCCAGGATGTTGGCAATGTCTGAGGGTTCAGTGTATTTTTTGTTTTTATGGACTAACTCTGAGCATATCTGGGAGTTGCCACCCAGGTTTCTAACATAACTAAAGAAAGCCTTATAATTATCTTTTGTTGCTTGTGCAATTTTTCTCTCGAAAGTGGCCTTGGATGTTTTTATGAGTGATCATAGTTTTTTTGCTAGTACTGATCAGAGATGCCTTCCCTTTTAGGGATTTTGCTCTATCATGTAGTAGCTTCCTCCTTCTGTTGTATAGCTTATTTATGGCTGGGGCCCACCATACAGGACGCCTGCCTTTGGGGGAATGGGTCTTGGTTTTATTTGGGATTGCATTATCATGCATTCCTGAAGGTGTCCATAGAATGCGTTTATAAAGGATTCAGCAGATAGGGCCATGGTTTCCACTGGCCTGGGGGCCTTGAAGGATTCCACTTTGGTTTTAAGAGGTGTGAAGTTAGCTTTTGAGAAGTTCTTCACTGTGGTCTTTTGTGTTGGGGGTGGGTGTGGGATGTGGATTTCTAATGAGATTAATTTATGGTCCGATCTTACCAATGAGGGGTATACTTCTGGTATGGAACATTGTGTTCCCATGGTGGTGATGATCAGATCTACTATGTTTTCCCCTCTTGTGGAAGTGGTGACCAATTGTTCCATAGCATTTGAGTTTATGAATTCTAGGAACCTCTGGGCTAGGGTGTTGGGGCTTGAGTAATGCTCCCAGTCTATGTTTGGATAGTTGAAGTCCCCCAATATGATGGTGTTTGGAGAGACCTTCATATTCTCCAGTGTCTTCAGGAAGGTCGAGTGGGATTCCTGAGTTTGAGAGGGTGGTCTGTAGCATGCTACAAACTGAAAGGCAGTTTTGCCCACTGTTAGTTGCACATGGATGGTCTCCGATGCTTTGTGCAATGCCACTAACCTGGAGGTGTGGGTGTCCTTGATGAATATGGATACTCCCCCTCCTTTTTTGGTTTGGTCTGGGTTTTGGGGCCGAAAGGCATGATATGAGGTATAACCTGGTAGTGCTGGGGTGCTCTCAGGAGCCTTAAACCAGGTTTCTGTCACTGCACAGACATCGATGTTCTCCATACTGAAAAAGAGGAACAAGTATATTACTACTCAAGGTTTTGCTGACTGTAATACCACAGGAGTGATTTATATTGCTACATGTGAAATCTGTGACTCTTTTTACGTTGGCAAGACCGAGATGAAATTGAGGCAGAGAATTTACGAGCATTTATATGAGATAAGGAAAAGAAAAAATAATAATGCTCCGTTTAAACATCAGAACAGTTGTGGCAAAGCTAAATTTCAGTTTTTTGACATAGAAGTAGTCCCACGAGACCCCCTGGGAGGACCTTGGGAGACTCGGTTGGAATATAGGGAGCTATATTGGCAAATTATTCTTGATGCAAGTTCTGCCCCTGGTTTAAATGAAATGTTATCCTTGAAACCTGTGCTGAAATTGAGATCAGCTAAATTATAGTACGTTGTTGTTATAATATTTATATTTATATTTTTGAATAATTTTATATATTATATATGTAAGCATTTTATGATTTATTTTAATAATAATAATATATGTATTTATCTTTTAACAAGATGAACATGCATTTAATTTCCACAAGATGGCGGTATTTCATTGTATTTTGGATTCAATTTAGCTTCTGCTTTTGAAAAAACATTTTTAGAAGCATTTCAGGTTTGTGCTGGTAATACTTATATTTAACAAAGCAATTTTAACCAAGGTTTATGTTTGAAGCATATATACATATCTATTTATTATATCTATTTATTATATATACTTTTGGTTTTAACTTCTAGATTCATTCACCTTTAAGGTTCATGTGTTTTAATGCATTTTGCATGTGTAATTGAATTTGTTCACTCATTTGGTTCATTTGAATTAGATTAGTTTATTTATTCATCAAAGGAAGAGAGGTTAGGTATCTGATGAAGTTATTGTGACGAAAACGTATGTGGATTAACTTTACAGCGTTATTTTGTTGTTGCTTGTGCTTTGAAATTTTGTTTGCTGTGCTGTGCTGCTGTGATTTAGCTTGCTGTGGATTGTTTTTGTGCTTGTTCATTAAAGCAGTTGTCCGTTTTGCTGAACTCCCTGTTTGCCTTACTTTAGGTTTACTAGATTATACACAGTCACTAATATCATTGCAACATGAATGACAGTTTTCACATTGGTAGTTTTGTTAAAGATTTGACAAGACCATTTGAAACAGTCAGCCATACTCTTCTACTTAATAATCCTATACATTCAGTTTTGATAGCAGCATTGTTGCATGGTTTAAAAGTTACCTAGAAGATAGATCTTTCCCAGTTTGTGCCCATAGTAGCCTTCCTAATTATATACACTCTGTATGTTGGTGTTCCATAAAGATCAGTGCTTGGTATCCTGTCTTTATCCCTTATTATATAAGATACTACCTGTGGTATCCTTTCCTTGAAGTAGTTACATAAATTGATGACCTCTGACTAATAGAATCTGTTAAATCCTCCTCAGTCCTTCAAAACAAATTTTTGTTGATATGCAATTGGTCCTTCAACAACAGAGTCATAATAAATCCTAAAAAATCTACCATAACTCCCTTTTGTACCCCATCTAAGATATCTTAGTCACCAAATCCTACTAAATAAAGGCAGAAAAAACTACTACTTACCTAATGTTGCAGGACAGAAGTACTTAGGCATGACTATAGATCTTTGCCTTACATTCACTAAACATACAGATAAAGTGGTTAGTAAAGTACTCAGCCAACTGAAACTGTTAAAAATATTGTATCTGCTCTCTACCTTTGCACACAAAGCAATATCTAAAAATGGGTTCATTCCAAAACTGCAATAGGTGTTCCATTACTGTCACTGCAACCTGGAATGAATTTCAATAAACTAAAAATGTTTGTGAAAAAAATATGCAGATTTGCCTTACCTTTACTTAGCTATACCCATGTGTCCTTCTCAAAGGACTAAACTGACTTCCTGTTCAGGGTACAGCAACCTTCCATTTCAGTCCACATCTATTCAAAATTATTGGACTGCATCAATGTCCTGCATTAATAACAAAACTATTAGTCATAAATCAGTCCTGCTGTCTTAGAAAAGCTCATAATGATGTTACTTCCTTAGTCAAACCAAAGTTCAAAACTACAACTCAGGAGAAAGCACTATAGGCTTGGACCATCACCTGGATGTGAGTAGTTATGGAAGCAATACTTGATGCATGCAGTGTTCCTTGTGGTCTGTGCTGAGTGGTACATGATCAGCTCATACTGTACATCAGACAGTTGTCCTTATATCATAACAATAGTTTGATTTCAGAAAGTGTTAGCTATCATCATCATCATCATCATGTGTACAGTGTTGAGTGGTCTGTGGCACAGGTGTTAATTATACTGTTAGGCTTTGATTGAAGTGTAGAAGGGAATGTGTTATAAAAGGTTTTAAGGCTATACAGTTAGTGTTTTGCTGTACTGTTAGTTATTGAGTTTGACTTTACCTGTTGAGAGAAAAAGTTAGTTGCTTTTCAATAATGAAATCTGTAACTGATGACTGTATTTTTTTTTTTTGGTAATGTCACTGTCTTTTTTTTTACTGCATCATTTGCCCTGCATGAAAAGTGACTTCTGAGTGAGCAATGCCTGTGTTACTTATGGTCAAAATTTAACTGAGATTGAGAAGGTGTCATACCCTTAAGGATATTGTTGATAATGGCCTCAGAGATTCTGAACAACTCATAATATGTTAGCTTAATGCTGAGTTGCTCTGATGACAGGTTCTACTGATGCAAGGGAATCACTTGATATTGATCTAATAGTGCTGCAAGACCTAGCTCTTGACTGAGAGGTTCTACCACATGTTGTAGAAGTCTGATGAAGCCTGACTGCATTTTTCATGAAGAAGTACATGCAAATGGCAGCAACACTTTTTTAAGATACATGGTAGATGGCCAACCACTGATATGGACACTCCTATGTCCACATCCAGTTGTGTCCACAGTTTGTCTCTGACAAGTCCTTACTTGTGAGTAGGTAGTGGCTGAACTGGATATTGTTTGTACAACCATAGTGGGCACGAGGATTATCATTCCATTGTCTGTGACCTGCATCATTGCCACATACTAGTGCATTTCTTCTCATATAAGTTTTAGCACTCTAACCATAGCAACTTGACTCTCAGTGATAGTAGCCTGGGCATGAAATATATAATGGCCCATCTGCTGCTGGGCTGATAAGGCCTTGTTTGTGTCTCAAACTAACTGTGAAAGAGATCTTCACCTGGCATCCCTGTGAACAGGTGTGAGAATGCATACTACTACCTATGAAACAGTAGTATTTTCATCAAATGTTTTAGGCTAAGCACAAGAAATAGATATGTGCCCCCCCCCCCCCCAAGTAATGTCATTTCTTCATGATACTAAGTGTGTGAGCCTTTGGCATTGAGTCTCTGCCAGAATATTTTGTGATTGTGCACCTCTGTCCTGAGGCTGAGTCATGAGAATGAGAGTTATGGCATCATTGTCGACAGACATTCCTCTGTCTACATTAGCCTTCCATAGTGTAGCACAGCATGCAGTTGTTTCTGTACTGATCCTCTGAAGAAATACGTCAGTATTTCAAGATATGGTTAATGTGAAATATGACAAATATGATTTTTCTTTAAAGGTTTGATGTCCACACTTTCTTTGCAGTATCTCTAGAGTTTGCACTACACTTGATATTAATAGAGTACCTTTTAAGGAAACATGGGAGAGACAGATGTATGAGGTTATCATGCCAAGCACATCTAACCAGACTTTAGTAAATTTATATAAACTCTAACCTTCTGCAGTGCCAGATAGTGAATGTTGTATGTCTGACAATACTGGTGTCAACAGAATCTCTGCTGAGTCCTGCAGCATCCTTATCTGAACCACATTCATTGCCCCTTCTTTACAGAAGGCACACCTCATCCAGTGATAAAGGTTGTGCTATGGAAGGACCACCACCAGTGCTGCTCCCCCCACTCCACCTTACTAATGCATGTTAACTCTAACCCTAATTCTGTCCCTGCTCCTAGCCTTGCACCTTACCATAAAAATCCCTTTCTGTAATACTACCAAGACATAAGATAGCTTGGACACACACACACACACCTACATAACATTAAATCTATCCCCTTAGCTGAATCTTACTCTAACCATAATCCACACATACACAAAATCTATTTGCTTACCTAACCCTTGCTCTAAACCTAACCCACAAGCACTCAAGCATACAGTAAATCTGTCGCCTTACCTGACTTTTATTTTAATCCTAACATACATACACTTGCACATAACACTAAATCTATTCGCTTCCCTAAACCCTACTCTAAGCCTAACACAGACACACACACACACACACACACACACACACACACACACACACACACACACACACACACACACACACACACAAACTCCAAGCCCTGCAAAAAAGCCATTTACCTTTGTTGACCAACCCAGAAGTCTTTATCAGTCATTCATACAGTGCGATTCACATAAATGTTACTATATTGGCCAAATGAGCTTGACCAAGTAAACTGTTACCATATATATGCAGTTGTGTGCAAAAAAGTCCACATGTGCATAAAAGTACTGCTATTGATAATGTTTTGGGGATTTTCTCTAGTTCTGCAAATGCTACATAAAGAGGAACCATACCTATCATAATGGAGGGGGAGGGGCACAGAAACATATCAAACTGCATAGTGTTTGTTACCTTTGCATTAATGCAAACTGAAATGCTTTAGGTCTTGATTGATAAAAATAATAATGAATATATCACTGCAATATCAAGGAAGTAGTGGCAATGGTAAAGACGTATAATAAGAGTTGAACATTAATGGCAGCGATTCCTTTCAGCTTAGGCTGAACATTTGAAAGCTGTTTGCAGCCAAAGCAACACCTGCAAGTCTCTGGCCTTCCAGAAACTGAAAATCTGCTGAAGTTTCCATGGCAGCAAACTTTTCATCAATAGATCAGTCATAAGAACAGTGCTGCTCCTCCTAGCAAAGGTATTTGGTGCCTCTGAATGTATCAGCTCGGGAATGTTATGCACTGGTTGTAACAGTTTGTTTTGGGTTGCACAGCATTCCTCATTGCAGCCCCCTATCCTCCTTAGTAATGCATGTAAATCCTGCCTCTGCCCCTAATACACCTTAACATAAAAAAAAAAAAAAAAAAACTTTCGGTGACACTAACACTAATCAGAGGCCAGTGTTATGGAGAGGGTTTAAGTTTAACGATCACAAAAGGAATGTGCTTTCTTTTTGCGATGCATTTTTGATAGTGTATAGTTAGAAATGTCATGTCAGTTGTTTTATCAATGATGTAATGATGTTTCAATCTACTATACTATAATATATATATATATATATATATATATATATATATATATATATATATATATATATATGGGTCTACCTGACATGGTCGACAGTTCATATGATCGACACTCATTTGGTCGACAGTTCATTTGGTCGACAAGCAGATTTGCCCCCTTCCCCAATGTTGTGTGACCCCGGAGTTGATATATATAGTTAGGGGGGGTGGGGGGCACAGTCCCCCACATTGGGGGCTGTTGGGGGCGAAGCCCCCCACCTAAAATGCTTGTCGATCAAATGAACTGTCGACCAAATGAACTGTCGACCATATGAACTGTCGACCATGTCAATGTCAGGTAGACCCCATATATATATATATATATATATATATATATATATATATATATATATGATACATATACAAACACAAGATTTTATTGAACTAGTGATGTTAAGTTGTCCATCTCGCCTTCATTCTTGCTGGATGGGTTCGGAGCCGACCTCGGCTCTGACTCGGCCACTCTAAAAGCTCGAGAGTTGGTTCCACCGGCTCGAGGCTCCCCTTATATCCCACAATGCTAGGCGGTATTACCTCAGATCTCGTTTGCCGCTACAGCTATCGAGACGTGTTGCTTCAACCGGCTTCAGGTGAGTGTAGAAAATAGTTTAAAAAAGTTACAAAACCCCTTTAAATTAGTTTTCCTTACAGTATCCCCGTATTTTAAAGGATTTTTATTCCTTCTTCCTTGTTCTTTCCCCTTTTTTTACCACAAGAACTTATAGTTCTTCCCTTACGCCTTTCGGGCCCTCCCATCTCCCCTTGGAGTGTATGTGTTTTTTTGTAGGGACTTTTATAAAATTTAAAACTATCTAAATTTATTTAGTTTAAGTTAGTTTTATTTAGTGTATAGTGTAATCGGTGTGTTTGTGCTTGTGTGTGGTTACACTTGTTCCTTGATATGTCCAAGGATTCAAAGGTCTCAGGCTTCAAGAAGTGTGACTCGTGCTGTCAGAAAATGTCTCTGACAGACGGTCACACTTCTTGTGTACTGCCTGGGACCTTTACACCTGCAGGACTCTTGTGCTGTATGCCATGGCTTCAGCCCTAGAGTCCTGCAGGAAAGAAAGAACAAGCTTATTTTACGGGGCTTGTTAAAGCCTGAGGGTCCCCCGACTGCATCTTCGGGCAAACCCTCTAAGGCTTCTAGGTCTTCGGCTCCAGGTACTGAGTCGGCACCTAAGACTTCTAAGTCTACTCCTGCATCGGCTCCGGCTGTAGCCGATGAGACTCTAACTTCCACTTCGGTGGTTCCCTCGGCTCCGGCCGGAGCCGAGGTTTTGGAAATTGCTACGTCGGCTCCGATCAGGCTTTCGGAGCCAACATCTAGGAGGTCAAGGTCACCGTCCCTTGGCTCCGTTCATTCGGCTCCAGCTTCTCCCCTGCTGTCTGAACGGAGCCATAGATCGCACTCCTTCGAGGCTTTCGGACCATGACCTTCAGAGGGTAGTGAGTCGACTTCTTAAGTCCGAGGCACTGGCCCAGATGCTTCAGAGCCCGACTCATCAGTCGATGCTCAACCCTATTTCTCAGAATATTCCTCCTCTGACTCCTTTGAGCTCGGAGCCGGGGCGTTTCGGACCCGAGACTGTGATACCGTCGGAGCCGATACAATTGTCTTCGGCTCCGTCGTTGGCTCCGATTTCTTCCTTGGAAGAATCTCGGCGCCGGACTTCCCTCGTCGGCTCCGAGGGGGCGAGTGGCATCGGACCCTTGTCCGACCCCGCTCTCCCTCTCGGTGCTTCGGCGCTGGTGAGTTTGGCTCCGACATCGGCCTCGGAGCCATCTCTGTCGGTGCCGAGGGAGGTTTTCAGCTTTTCGGAGCAGGGACCTCTGGCTCTGCCTGACAGAGGTGCGTTCAAGGTCATGCGGAGTGTGTTGGAACCTGGTTCAACTCCACAGTTGGCTCCGTCCGCCCCTCCCTCTTCGGTGCCTCAGGTCATGTCTACTCACTCCCTCATCCCAGACCGCAGAGAGCCAGCTCCTCAAGAATCCCCTGTGGGGATCTCATCCTCTTCCGAGGCCTCTCCTGAATTGGCAGGGGAGCCCCCTAGGAAGAGAAAGTGTAAGAGGAAGCACATAGACTCACCTGAGTCTGTCACCTCTGACACAGATTTAGAGGATTCCGAGGGTTCCCCCCATTCCCCTTCTGAAGATGTCTCCTTTGCAGACATTCTAGAGATCCTGAAACAGAGGGGAAATTGGCCAGCCCTTAACCCTTCGGAGGATGAATCTGTGTATCTTGAGGCGTTTGGCTCTCGCCCTTCCACCTCCTGGGTGTCCCCCCCCTTTGACCCCCTCATGCAGGTGGTAGCTAAAAAGGCTTGGACGGCTCCTGACTCTGTGGACCCCACCCCCAGGAGACCTTCAAAGTTTATCACAGCACCAGCAGATAAACAATTTCTCACTAAGGGAGTTTCTGTGGATGCTATGGTGGTAGCTGCCGCCACTAAGAAGGAGCTAGCTGATCCTTCGGTGCCTGTCCATCCTCCTAACAAGGAATCTAGGTCTATGGACAGGTACGGGAAGCGGATGTTTTCGTCAGCGACCTTTGCTATGCATTCGCTGAACTACCTCTGCCATTTCACTCGTCTTCAAAGAGACTTGATCAAGGAAGCGAGTGAGATGTTGAAGGACCCTACAGCTGCGGGTTTTCAGGACAAGATGAACGCTCAGCTGGTTACCCTAAACTCTATAGATAACTCCTCCATGCGCCTCCTTTCATATGCGGCTGATGGAGCGAGCAGAGCCGCAGGGACAGGTGTGGCCTTACGCCGGCATGCCTGGATGCGGCTATGCAATTTTGCGGACCCCTTTAAAACGTCTTTCACTAATTCCCCGTTTGATGGATCATCCCTTTTTGGTCCTCAAGTGAAAGAAACCTTGACAAGGTGCGAGACAGATGGCAAAACTCTTTCTGCCGTCGGAGTCCATTTTTCTGCTCCTTCTAGACCTTACCCCAAAGGCCAGAAAAGTGGAAAGATGTGGTTCATAAGCAATCTCAAGGGACTTTGCCTGACGCACAGAGTCGGTTCCCCTCTAGAGGCAGAGGGGGGAACAATAATGGTAGACGTCGCCCTAGAGGCAGGGGGGGTCCGCAGAACCAGGGCAATTGAGAAACCTTTTCCGATAAGCCCTTCCAGCACCCCTGAGGTGTTGCCCGACTGTCCACCTTCGGAGGCAGTCGGGGGAAGATTATCACTGTACCCAGAAGCCTGGCGATCCCTAACTCAAGACAAGTGGGTACAGTCCATCATTTCCGAAGGCTATTCCATTCCGTTCTTTCGCATTCCAAATCAATCAAAAAAATCCCTTCCAGATGTTCCACCCGCTCAAAGGGATCAAGCAGCGTTGGAAATATCAAAGTTGCTTGCAAAAAGAGCCATTCAGCCAGTGCCAGCAGACCAGCAAGGATCCGGAATCTACTCCAAGTTCTTTTTGGTTCCAAAGAAAACAGGGGACTGGAGACCCATTTTGGATCTCAGTATCTTGAACAAGTCTGTCAAGAAAACAAGATTTCAGATGGTCACGCTACAATCCATCCTACCCCTATTGGGAAAGAAAAACTGGATGTGCTCTATAGACCTCCAGGATGTGTACTATCATATAAAAATGAACAGACGCTCCAGGAGATTCCTCCGCTTCAGGCTGGGAACCAGTCACTTTCAATTCAGAGCCCTGCCCTTTGGACTCACCACTGCCCCCCCGGGTGTTTACCAAATGCATGGCAGTGGTAGCTTCTCACCTGAGACATCAAGGATTCCAGGTGTTTCCTTACTTAGACGACTGGCGCCTCACAGCTCCTACCAAGCATCTTCTTCTACTTGCCAGAGACTACACCTTTCGCATTTTTCAAAAGTTAGGTATCAAAATAAATTGCGAAAAGTCTGTTTTGTCACCTTGTCGTGCTATTACCTTCATAGGCGCAAATCTAGACACAGTCAACATGTCTGCGAGACTCACAGACCAAAGAATAGCAGACATACACAAACTGGTCCCCCTTCTCTTCCACAGCAACAGAGTCAAAGTCAGATTAGTTCTAAAAGTACTGGGGATTATGGCGGCTGCTATCCCTCTACTTCTATTAGCCAGATTTCACATGAGAATCCTTCAATGGATGCTCTTCACACAATGGTCATACCAACAACTTCTGATGTCCCACACCATTGTGATTACGCAAGCATGCAAGAATCATCTTCTTTGGTGGATTTCTTCCCCCCAGCTCTTCCTAGGAAGACCCTTTGTCCTTCCCCCTCCGGTTGCTACTCTGACAACGGACGCCTCCCTGATCGGGTGGGGGGGGGCATTATCAGGGCAGAACAGTCCAGGGCATTTGGCAACCAGTCGAACGCCACTTGCATATAAATGTTCTAGAGATGAGAGCTGTGCTTCTAGCGTTGCAAGCCCTTCAAGACTCTCTTCCCTTGGGAACGATAGCAATTCAGACGGACAACATGTCTGTAGTGTGGTATATCAACAAACAAGGCGGAACCAGGTCCTACCCCTATGTCGAGAAGCACTCAGACTGTGGCAATGGGCGATTTCTTCTCAGCAGTTTCTGATAGCAACGCACATCCCCGGGAAGTCCAATCTTATCATGGACAAGTTGAGCAGAGCTATCCTCATGCCTCACGAGTGGTCTCTGAAAGATTCTATCTTGGAGAAAATTTTTCTCAAGTGGGGTCAGCCTTGCTGCGACCTTTTTGCTACTCCCCAAAACAGCAAGTGCAAAGATTATTTCACCCTCTTCCCCTTACCAGGCCAGCCCAGCAGAGACGCTCTAATCCATGTTTGGCCCCGGGGACTTCTGTATGCATTCCCTCCCTTCCCACTAATCTCTCAAGTGATACAGAAAGCTATCGCTCAGAAGGCCTCATTGATCCTCATTGCTCCTTACTGGCCTCGACAGGTTTGGTTCCCCTTTCTACATCAATTTCTGTTGGAGCAACCCTGGCATCTGGACCTAGTTCCAGATCTTTTGATCCATCAGTCGGGTCAGTTACATCGCTCCCTCCCCTCTCTGAACCTCACTGCTTGGTTCCTCCAGTTCCAACCTTAGCCAGGCTTCCTCAAATATCTCACTCTGTTCGAGATATTTTGATAGCTTCCCATAAATCTTCCACTTGGAGGATTTATCTTAGTAAGTGGAAACGTTTCGCCTATTGGACTCAAGGAAGGGACATAGATCCTTTCACTGCTCCCATCCAAATAGTCCTTGATTTTCTAGCTGAACTTTTCCATGCAGGTTCTTCTCCTTCTACTCTTAAAGTTCAATTGGCAGCTATATCTAACTTTCATGTGGGCATCTCAGATTCTGCCAGCATGTCTCACAAGCTTTGCAAAGCTTTCTTGAAGGGAGTTTTTCTTCTTAGACCTCCTATAAGAAATCCTCCTCCCTCTTGGGAACTTAATTTAGTTCTCACATCTTTAATTCTTCCCCCTTTTGAACCTGCAGCTTCCTGTTCAATGAAATTGCTATCCTGGAAGACTCTATTTCTGGTAGCCATTACTTCAGCTAGAAGGGTCTCAGAGCTTCATGCACTCAGCAGTCGACCACCGTATCTATTGTTTCATAAGGATAGGGTATCCTTACGGACCAATCCATCCTTTTTACCTAAAGTAGCCTCTGCGGCAAATCTAAATCAAAACATTGACCTCCCTGTGTTTTTTCCTAACTTTTCTAACAGGTCTGAACAAAAATTGCATTGGCTAGATGTCCATCGTCAATTAAGGTATTATTTGGATAGGACCAAACAGATCAGAAAAACTGACCAGTTGTTTGTCTCTTATGCAGAAGGCAGAAAGGGCCTTTCAGTTTCGAAGGTATCACTCTCCAGATGGCTAACATCCCTGATTTCCTTTGTGTATGAAATTAGACACCGAAAGCTGCCTAACAAACCAAAGGCCCATTCGACTAGAGCTTTGGCTACTTCTATAGCTTTCCAAGACAGGCTGCCTATTGATACCATTTGTGCAGCAGCTACATGGGCTACTCCTCACACTTTCATTTCTCATTATAAGTTGGATTTAGCTTCTAGACATAGAGCTAATTTTGGTTCCACTGTACTCAAGAGTCTGTTCCGATAGGCCACCCGGGACAAGGTGCTAGGGACACGGTCCCATCCAGCAAGAATGAAGGCGAGATGGACAACTTAACATATAGAAGTTATGTTCTTACCATAACGTTCCATGTTAGTTGTCTTCTTCTCGCCTTCTTTCTTGCGTCCCACCCTCCTTCCCCCTAGCCTGGACAGACCTAGAGGAGTTTGATTGTGACCTCTCTTTCTACCACCTCTATTGTATATAGGTATATGCTATACTGTGCATATATTCCTTCATCAGGTTTTCAGGTCACCTTCTTCCCTTCCTTTTATAGAGGTGGGTTTTCCCTTTTCCAGTAGTTCTGGAGTTATTATTGGCTGGGCCTAGCTTACAAACGAGATCTGAGGTAATACCGCCTAGCATTGTGGGATATAAGGGGAGCCTTGAGCCGGTGGAACCAACTCTCGAGCTTTTAGAGTGGCCGAGTCGGAGCCGAGGTCGGCTCCGAACCCATCCAGCAAGAAAGAAGGCGAGAAGAAGACAACTAACATGGAACGTTATGGTAAGAACATAACTTCTATTTTAACTGCTTGCTACAATGTCATTTATCAGTTATTCATTACATTCAGTACAGCAGTAAAGTTAGTTAAGTTAGCTGATGTTTTTATTATAAACTCTTTGAACTGCACTAGTAGTGAAAGTGAGGGATTTAAGAAGTTTAATTTTGTTCAGCAGATTAAAGTCAGATTAGATCTTCATCAGTCAGCTGATTTGTTACTTTCTCTAACTGTAAGTAATTATTTTGCAGTGACAGCATGCAGTTTATTTTCTTATGGATTCATAATTATATACTAGACTGCTGATCTGTGAGGATTTTAAGAAGCTTAGTCTTACATTCCCATGACAGTTTTTAGTCCTTATATTTTATGTATGAATAGTCCAGAAGTGGGCAGAAGGATATGTTGGGGCATTTACTTGCTCCTTTCCTTGAGGAGCATAGGTGTTAAACCAAGGGTGAAATTATGGTTTACCATCCAGTTGTCCAAGAAGTACTTTACTTTATGTGGAGTGGAAGATGGTTTCATAGAAGTGGTATTCTCTGTGATATACACCTATCCCTCCAACATGTCCTTTTTATGTTACAAAACAGATTGAGATCCCTTGACCAGGTGTTCACACTACTACTGGGCTTACAAATCTTTAATAGGTCTGACAGAATAGGTTGTACTGGGGATCTATGTGTGAGGCAGAGATCACCTGTTTGTAGCCTGAATGATACTGAGAAGAGGGACAAAGCTTTGAGACAATCTGCAATCAAATCATTAAAATTGCAAGGGTTGCCAAACTTTGTAGATGTTTCCTGTAGAATTAAAACAACATTTCTAGAGACAACCATACAAGAAGCTTGTTTGGTTGCATAATCTACTAACCGGTTATCTCTCACAGTGGTAGTGTCTCCCTTTATATGACCTTGCACTTTAATTATAGCTAAACGTTTTTGTAACAATAAAGCATCTAATAAATTTTTCACAAACTTTCCATATTTTATTTCGGTACCCACTGATGTCAATCCTGTGTTTTTCTACAATTACCCAAAGTCATGGGGTACTCTGAACCCATAGCGGCTATCAATATAAACACTTACAACCTTATTTTTAGCTATTTCACATCCTCTAGTTAATGCAACAAGTTCAGCTACTTGTGTAGATGTAATTCCTATCAGTCTTTCCTGACACAGTACTGTATTTCCAGTGCATATGGCAATGCCTGCAGTGAGGTTTCCATGTTTGCCTCTCCCACATGATCCATCAAGAAACAGTTCTATTTCTGCATTGTCCAACAAGATATTCTTTAAGTCAGATGTAGGAGAAAGAACATGGTTAGTCACAATTATATAGTCACGCGGTACGCCATTTACTGCCATTGGAAGAAGAGATACATAATTTACTACCCATTGTCTACAGTATCCAGCCAAATCTAGAAATGCTCGCAGCCATTTTTGAGTAACCAGGTGAGATGCTTTTGCAATTACTTCAACACGTGAAAGCAAGAGATGCCTTTCACCGTGTGATATTAAGGGCCCTAAATATTTCACCTTGGGTGACCACAACAATATGTTAATGAGTCTGATCTATAAGTAATTCATCTATATATTTTACCAGTACAGATTTGCATAGGGATCAAATCTCTTCAAGGTCCTTCTTTAGAATTTATGAAAAGATTGAGTGACTGTCAGCAAACACTACTGGTATTCATAGCCATGTATATTGAATTCCTCCATATGTGAAAGCAAATAAATATTGGCTGTCAGGGTGAATATCAGTAGAGAAGAAACTTAAATCTACTACAGAAAAAAAAAACTTAAAATTTGCTTTGATCTGAGTAGTAAATGTCAAACATGAGTGCTCCAAAGACTGAATCCTGGTGTACACCACTAGTGATGGTTCTTTGGGCAGAGGTAGAGCTGCCCACCTAATTTCTCAGTTTCTATCTGTGATCCAATTTATTTTCCTACAAGTTACTTAAGGATTTACATTTAAATGGGAGAGTTTATCTACAATGCCTGAATACAGGATGGTTTCAAATATTTTCTGAGGTATAGATATGTGGTATGTACTGATTTATGCCCTTCCATTGCTTCAGTAACCTACTCTAAGAATTTAACCAAGTTAAGTAGGCAGAAACTGCCCTTAATGATTCTGAATTGGCTTAGATTCAAAGTTGCATATCCTCATTTATTAATTTCATAATGATCCTTTCCATAGACTTACAGAATTGGCTGGTCAGGCTTATGGGTCTATCACTGACAATGTCTGTTGACACCCCATCTTTATGCAAGAGGGTGACTGTTAGTGCCATCCATTAAGCCAGCATGATGCCTGCTTGGAGACTGATGTCAACTAGCCTCTGTAAGGAGTCTGTCAAGTCTTGTTTCAGGCTGACCAGTAGGCAGTTTGGTATGTTATCTGGTCCCATTGTAATAGTGTACTGGCCATGGAAAGTGCTTGTGGACTTCTTATTGAGAGGTTTGATGGGGAATTATAGATGTAGTTATGTGATCTGGGAATAATGGAGGGGAAATGTGGGTGAAGTTTGAACTAAATTTGTCTGCTAGTAAATTCCCTATGTCCAAATATTTCAAATCATTTACTATAAGCTCTGTGCAGTGATGCACCTTGTTTCTGAGGTTTCTAACATCATTAAAGAAGGCATTCTGGTTATCCTTGCTTTTATTTGATCAGGGTAACAAGCTCCCTATTAAGTTTACCAAGAGTGTCTTTAGCATCTTGAGAGTTAAATTTATTTTTGCAGGCAATAACTTTTTTCTTTTATTACAGACCCCATATATTTGGGTTCCTCTTAATGGATTTATTCTTAAATGTGGCTTTCTATTTACTTCAGAGGGGGATAGATGTGTCTCTGCAGCTATTTGCATGTGCATAGGATTCCACATAACTCAGGTCATTGCTTAGGTTTAGTAGATTAACCTTAGCATAATCTCCGAAAACAGAGCTATTGGAAGATGTTTTTGGCTTCAGTCTTCTAATGAAGGAGGAGGAAGTAACAGTTGGTGAAAAGCAAAACTGTCCCATATTGCTGAGGACCATGTCCAGGATTTTATCACCCCTGTTTGGAGTACAGACTAACTTATCCAGCTCTCCTGTATTGATGAAGTCCAGAAATTTCAGGGAATACGTACTCAAGGATATACAAGTTTCCCAGTTAATGGAGGGTATTTGAAATCTGCTATAGTAATGGTGTTTGGTTTAATGCATAGGGGCACCATACTAGTTAGTTAGGAGATATGGGCAGATGGGGTACATAAAGGGGGACCTATAGTTAGGTATGATTCAATAAGGAGTTTTCTTAATGCCAGTTTGGACATGGAGGAGTTCCAGGTCATTATCTCATCTAGCAAGTCTGAGGATGAATTGTTTTTTAAGAATATGTAGACACCACCACCTTTAGTGCCTTCACCTAAGGTGGTAGGCCTGAACTTGTCGTAGGTATTGAAATCCTGCATTACTGGAGTACTATCACTGGTCTTGAACTGGGTCTCTGATGAATATATAGATGTTTTCCAGGGTAAGGAGTGTTTGTAGGGAGTGGAGTTTTTCATTTAGGCTCTGAAAAAGAAATTGTTTATTTTCTAATACATGCAGCTATAAAATTCATTATAAAGACTATCAAGGTTTCTGGATGCAAACACATTATTTATTAAAGCAGTATCATGACAGGGAATATCTCAGTACAGAGAGATTCGACTATATGCATAGCCACAAGTTCTTTTATACCTTTCTGGCAAAAACAATACTAAATTCACACAGAGTTTAAAGTTGTAACTATGACAGAATCCATTTATGTACATTCTCAAGGCTGGAATGACTAAACATTGTAAAAATATGTTGAAAGGATGACAGTTTGAAAATGTTATATATTCTTATCTAGGCGTGCTTTATGTGTTTTCTTTAAACCAGCTTATCTCAGAAAAATTTTGTGCAAAGAACAGAATATATTAAGCTACTAATTTCTGCATGGTTAGAGGAAAACATTTACTATGTATATGCTAAGGTATAAAAAGGGTCAAGCTGACTTTTGTTACAAGAATTACATGAAAGGCACTGCAGAAGGTTAAACTAAAATCTTTAGAAATACAGGCAATCCACTACAGTCCTCCCCCTTTGATGATATAAAGTATCACAATCCCAAATTATTTTAAATTACATTATCATTCGTTTGGTCATCAAACATATAGGCTTTAGGATGTTTTTGTTCAAGTATAACAGCCATAGTATGTGTACCTTTTCCCCACAAAGCAGTGTATTAGCAAATTTTTAGTAACATAATATACAAGAGCTATAAAAAGAAATTATGACAAAGGTAATCAAACTTTGCATTATACTAGTACCACCATTTTCAAAAATGCCACTCAACTACCCAAACAAAGGTCCAACCAGACTCTGATTTAGTTAAATTAACAGCCATTTGTTCCATAAAATCAGGCCACCCTCTCTTGCTGATCATGAAAGTCTGAAACGAAAGTACAGCACCAATTCCGAATTAAATGATAAACCACCCTTCGAGGCTAGTACGTAATCAGGGGCTGTTCAGTTTTGTAGTGCTGTGGTTCAAATCCCAATCAATTCCCTATTTGCCATGTAGTTGTGTTCTGATGTTTTGTTTGCCATTTCAGCTACTATTAGGGGCAACTGAGTCACTTCATCCATATTACAAAGTATGCCACACTGTGGAAAGAAGAAAGCTACTGCTTACTCAGCTGAGTGTATAGTTCTTTTATTTCACAACCTTCCAGTCAGCATAGTGAAGGAATGAAAAATAGCAGGAGTCATTTGTCCCACATAACAACAATCAGACCAGTTTCTTGGTAACCAAGGGCAGGGACAATCTCCCCAGATGTAGTAGTGATTCTCCAAAATTTCCATATATTTCCATGCCTTTCCCCCCAGTCATATGTTTTTATGTTAAGTGCTATCTTCACAGTTTCATCGCGAGTGTATTTACAATTGCTGTAGCCCACTCGCATAGCTACATTTGTGGAATAACAAGTATCACCTCTTGTTGAGGTGGCCATTTAATAGTATTTTTTTAGTCCAGTCCATAATATTACACCAGGTTTGATTTTCCATAGCAATTTGCAATTTAAAATCAATCTGTTGAACAGGACCAGGTATTGGAATGCCCCCCCCCCCTTGGCATCATGGAGCACACACCCACACACCCAGCAGTTTTTAACATTTAAGTCATTGGCATATTGGTGCAGCATTCAATGAAACAGATTTTCCCTCATGTCGATCGGAAGTAGTAATAGGATGAGACCTAGTGACACCATCAGAAGGAGTTGTGGTGCCTTCATCTTTTGGCTCTGTGGATGTTAGGCAGGTTTTCTTACAATGCGAAGTGTGGACCCAATTCGGTAAACCAGAATACTTTACTGTTGTATAGGTAGTTAGAAGGATGAGATAAAGCCCCTTCTACTGTGGCTTCAAAGAAGATTTGTTTGGAAACACTTCTGCATAAATCCAATCTCCAGGTCACAGGTCATGACAGGGAGCTGTAGCATGTTGTGGAAGGACTTCTCAAGTTCTCTTATGAAAAGTCTGTAAGATAGAAACATGGTTTGAGCAATAGTTCAGCAAAGCTTCATCAGTAAATGCCAGTTCATAGTTTCTCACTGATGGAGAACATGGCATTCTCATGGGACAGCCCATAAGAATCTCATCTTAACTTAGTTTACAGGTGGATTTTACAGTTCCCTGCATACTCATCAAAGCAAGAGGCATATAATCTGGCCATTTAAGTCCTGTTTCATTGCAAATTTTGCTAATTCTGGTTTTAAGAGTCTGGATAGACCTTTCAATGAGGCCAGATGATTGAGGATGCTAGTGGCAGTGTAACTACAAAGAGATTTTAAACACAGAACACAGTTTCTTAACAATTTCAGCAGTAAAATGAGTACCCCTGTCTGATTTAATAGTGTGTGGAATTCCAAATTTAGGAATAAATTATTTTAGCAATTTCTTTACTACCCGTCCCAGTATCATACTTAGCACATGGATAGTCTTCCAACCATGCAGAAAAAACACAGACAATAACTAAAGTATATGAAAACATAACAGAGTTCTTCATCTGGATAAAATCCAATTGAATATTTACAAAAGGCCCCCAAGGTGTGGGCAGAGCAGAAAATATAGATTTTACAGGAGCTGCTATGTTATATAACAAGCAGATTTCACAATTATTTACATAATGGTTAACTAAAGAATGAGAAAGAGGTGCAAACCAATCACAGTGGATAAGATTAAGAAGTACAGACAAAGATACTACCACCCTGCCAATCATGGTGTCTCCATAATAAATTAAAATACTTTACTGATTCCTTCTTTTTTCAGTCTCTGGAGCTTCATTCTGCAAAGTAATCAAATCATTAAGATTCCAAGGTTTGTCACACTTTGTAGATGTTTCCTGTACAATTAGAACAGAATTTCCAGAGACAACCATACCAGAAGCTTGTTTGGCTGCATAATCTACTAACCGGTTATCTTTCACAGTGGCAGTGTCTCCCTTTATATGAGCTTGCACTTTAATTATAGCTAAACTTTTTAGTAACAATAAAGCATCTAATAAATCTTTCACAAACTTTCCATATTTTATTTCAGTGCCAGCTGATGATACAAATCCTGTCTGTACAATTCCCCAAAGTCATGGGGTACTCTGAATCATTAGCCGCTATCAGTATAAATGTTTACAACTTTATTTTTGGCTATTTCACATGCTCTAGTTAATGCAATAAGTTTAGCCAATCTTTCTTGACATAGTTCTGTATTTTCAGTCCATACAACAATGCCTGCAATGAGGTTTCATGTTTATCTCTCCCACATGATCCATCCACAAACAGTTTCATTTCTGCATTGTCCAACAGAATATCCTTTAAGTCAGATCTAAGAGAAAGCACATGGTTAGTCACAATTATATAGTTATGCAGTACGCCATTTTCTGCCATTGGAAGAAGAGATACATAATTTGGTACCCACTGGCTACAGTATCCAGCCAAATCTAGAAATGCTCACAGCTGTTTTTCAGTAACCGGTTGGGATGCTTTTGCAATTACTTCAACATGTGAAGGCAAGAGACACCTTTCACCGTGTGATATTAAGGGCCCTAAATATTTTACCTTAGGTGACCACAACTGAAGTTTTTCCTATGATACTTTGAGTCCCTTTTTTGCTTATTCAGTCAGTAAATATAAAGTATCTTGCTGGCAATATGTTAATGAATCTGATCTATAAATAAATCATCTACATATTTTACCAGTACAGATTCACATGGAAATCAAATCTCTTCAAAGTCCTCCTTTAGAATTTACAAAAAGATTGAGGGCCTGTCAGCAAACCCCTGTGGTATTCCTCAATATATGAAAACAAGTAAATATTGGCTATCAAGCTGAAAAGGAACATAAATCTACTACAGAAAAATAAATGGCCCACAATGGAATGCAACTTAATATGGTTGCTGGATTCGGCACTACAAGGTATGAAGTGATGACAGTCTGACTGCTCTTAAATCCTGCACAAAGCTATACATATCTCTAGCCAGTTTTTTAACTGGAAAAATGGGAATATTACAACAGCTACATGTTTTTGCTATAATTTTTTGCTGTAGTAAAAATTCAATTACTGGTGTGATGATGTGAGGTATTACCAGCTATGCCAGGAAAAGTAGGGCAGTGGATGTGTAACATATACCAGCATAGCTAACTGGAATTTTGTAAAAAATGATATGTCATTTGTATATCAAACTGATTTTTACAGATGCTTGTGCTGAAAATGTATTTGTAAAGATGCTTGTGTTAAAAATGTACCATCAGTGGGTCCTGCTGGACCGAAAAGAAATACACCTGTATGTCAGCCTGTATTGTAACTGTTGAAATTAATATATTGTAATAGAGGATACTGAAAGAGAAGAGGTTAATCTCAGTCCAGCTAACTTTGAAAAGTAGTCTGAAATTAAATTTCCTGGTTTAAGCAATAAAGATTGTATCTTACAGTTCTGATTGCAGCCAGAGATGAAAGGTCTGTGAAAACCAGGACTAGGAATCCTACTGTATTGTCCTTGGGTGTGAACTAATTGCTACCCTGGAAGGGTGGAAGTTTTGAAATGATTTTATAGCTTCTAGATGCTATAACACATCTCAGCAAAGCTCTAGCTGTGTGTATGGTAACATATTAGATTCTGGTTCAGTATCTAGCAAAAGGGTAGTGTGGGAACCAGAGTCAGATGACCAGATGTAAGTGATGTCATTCTTTAATCCAACATTGAAATGATGTTTTAATAATAGAAGAGACAGAAATCTCAGTGCAGTCTGTTTTCAAAACCTGATAAAGAAGGATCACTCACCTACTTCATCGTGCCTTGCTTTAGTAAGTAACCAGGTAATAGTAATTATTTAGATCAGTCAGGAAAATATAGTGAGATTAGTTAAGTACTGCTTTCTGTATCTGTGTGAATCAATCCATTTGTATTATGTTTAATATTTCATGTGACTGAAACCCTGGTGTTCATTGTAAATAGATATTTAGTATTTTCATATTCTTTTATTATTTATTATTAACTATATTTAAACTTTTCATTGTAGCTGGTCTTTTAGAGAATATTTTAACCTTTGAGAGTACACACATTTATTTGGTGACACTGTGGCCTCTCCTTGCTGCATTGCTCAAATAATACCATTTTTATTAGCATTGATTTCATTAGGTATAATTGGATACCCTTGTAAGAGCCTTACAGTAGCTGGCTTTGGAGCGACCTTATAGCCTGGGCATAGCTGGTAAATCTGTGCCAGGCTTTCCCAGGTGTGTGTGTGTGTAAAAATCAAATCTCAAAGAGTGTGTGTGTCAGCTACATAGAGCAGAGACACAGACCACTGGTTTCCCAGACAGGGTGGTGGAGGACTTGGCTTGGAAAACTCGGCTGAGGACTCAACTCTACAGCTGTGTCAGTAGGAAGTCTTATTTGGGGGCCTAGAGAGAGAGGGAAACCCAGCCCCAGGGCTGTGTGTGCTCTTAATGGAAATTGTGCTTGGTGCAGAGAGCTGCACCTGGAAATACTGTGTGTATCTATTTTTCTTCCAAGTGAATACCCTCTCCAGTGACAGTGTTGAGAATTAAGGCTCCTTGATTACTGGCTTAGAGCAGGGACGTCAAAACAGGTTTGATTCCTTACTCTCCCTCTGGTTTTAAAGGGTACTGTGCTATGCAGAAAATTGTTTTTTGTGGGATAAACATGCATTTTTACAGGTGTAGCAGATTTTAACAGTCCTACCTCATTAGAATGTCATGCCCACTGAATGTCGGGAACCTGCTGTAGCAATTTGTTGTCTGCATTGGAACATTGCTTTCCTTTTCCTTCCTCGAAGACACTTCAGCAATCCCTTATTATTATTCATACTCAGCCAGTACATCTAAGTAAATTCCATCTGCAGTGTGAAAGATAATACATCCTCATTTACAAAGCAGATCTCTCTACCCGTTAAGTTTGCTGGAGCTGAGGTACTTAACAAAAAGACATATTTGTTTTCAATTGGCCCTAAAGAGACTGGAAGAGGTTTACTCACAGGAAAAATTGTTAAAGTGCTGGTTTCACCCACTGCTGATACCTTTTTAGATGATATTGTAATATTATCTTGATCACCTATTTTCAGCCCAGACCAAGTCGCACCTATATCAATCAGAAACGGAATATATTTTTGTCCTACTTTTAATGTAATATAAGGTCCTTCTTGATATACTTGCATTAGCATCTTTATGCTTACCTCAATCTTTTCCCACCAAGTGTTATCAGTATGTGCCTCGTGACATTTGCTTCCACTCTGGCAGTGGGAGTGGTAAGGAAACATTGGAAGGATTTTGGTTTTGTCACTGCTGTGTTTGCTACTGTTGTTGTTGTTTAGAGCATACATAAACATACAGCATGCAGTGGGGTTGTGATCATCTTCCCTCGAATGATTCCACCCTTCACCTACCATCCCATGAGCCACTGTCTCACCTTTCAAAATCACTGGGTATAAAGGAGCAGTGTTGCATGCTTTCACTGTACTTGTAAGTTCCTCAACTATTCATAACAAATTTTCATTTCTAGCTTTTAGCCCTTTTACCATGGATTCCTTTTCCCCTCTTGAAAGTTTCTATATACCAATCATCATAACAATTCCATTCATCAGATATTATCTTTTTACCTATTTTCTCCAATTGTGTTCTTAGGTTCGGTATTTTAGCTCTGTCAAAGGTATCACTTTCAGGGAAATGTAAGTCTGGGTTTGATTTGGTTAGTTTATGTCAGTCTTTAATACACTGTCAGGAATTTGGCCTATATTTCCAGTACATACAATAAGCTGGAGAACCAGATGGTGGGTAAATAGTTTTGCTGCCTGTTATATCCACCTTATTTCACTGACTTTGTTTTGTGTACCTTTTTTATTTTGTCTCAAAGTGTTATTATCATGGAACACACACACATACACATCATACACATTGACTCACTGCAGGGGCCCTCCCTGTTATTTATTTCAGACTGAAAACCCATTTCAGTCTTGTTGCCTTATTTTGGACTGAAACCTAATTCAGTCTTTTGCTGGGCCACTCTCGGACAATTTATACTGCATATGCTATATTTAAACCTAGCAATTGCTTGTATTAACCTAATCACAGAATTCATTCACCAATACAATAAATAATATGCATGTAATACAAAGGTATGTTAGCCTCAATGAAACAGGAACTCAAAGACAACGTGCAAGTTAGAAGCACTTACTGACATGGGCACTCAGTATTTGTTGAACAGATCCCTGCCACAGGCTTCAGAGATGGTAACTAAACAGATATAAAACCTGGTTAGAAATCTGAATCACTCCACGAACTGAAAAGAAAATTGGTTATTTTCTAATTCATGCAGCTAAAAAAATTCAATATAAAAACTGTCAAGGTTTCTGGATGCAAACACATTATCTATTAAAGCAGCATCATGATAGGGAATATCTCAGTACAGAGAGATTCAGCTATATGTATAGCCATGAGTTCTTTTATACCTTTCTGACAAACAAAAAATTCAGGTCACACAGAGTTTAAAGTTGTCATAACTATGACAAAATGTATTTATGTGCATTCTCAAGGCTGGAATGAGTAAACAATGTAAAAATATGTGGAAAGGAGGACAGTTTTACAAAGTTTATTTTTTCTTATCTAGACATGCTTTATGTGTTTACTTTAAACAGGTTTATCTCAGAAACATTTTGTGCAAAGAATAGGATACATTAAGCTAATAATCTCTGCATGGTTAGAGGAAAACATTTGCCATCTGCTTGCTAATGTCTAAAAAGGGTCATGCTGACCTTTGTTACAAGAATTACATGAAAGGCACTGCAGCAATTTAAACTAAAATCTTCAGAAATACCAACAATCCACTATAGCTCATACCACTGAGCAAGCAATACCTCTGTTATCTGAATTCTATTTTGTTATGCTGGAAGCTTTAGAAGATGTATGTTGCGTAAATAAGGCAGTACAGGAATGGGCATTCATTGCCCTTAGTGAATTCAGTGAATCACTTAAGTGAGTATCACTGATTACAGCTCAATTATTAAGTGTTTGCCATAATTGCATGTCTGCAAACTAATATAGACTGATTAAATAATCGAAAATATAATTTAGCCTAATACAAAATCCTTGGAGTGTTAGGTACAGTTCCATCCGTAGCAAAGCAATTAAGACGGTCTACCATCTCCTCCCAGGTATATATATATATATATATATATATATATATATATATGTATATATATATATATATATATATATATATATATATATATATATATTGTTCCCCCTTTGAATGACACCAGAAGCTAAGCAAGTTGTGTGTTTGCAAGATTACTCAGTGTACTTGTTTCACAGGTTGCTTTTAAAAGGCCATTATGGTTTAGCTAGGTCACTTTTAAGAGCATCGGCATATGTATTATTGTGTAATTAGTCTGAATTGTGTATAATTGTTTGGTGTGAAGTTGTGTAATACTGATAATATGCTTTTTATTTGTACTGACTTTATGTGAGAGCTTTGCCTCCAATAATATTACATAATGACTTCTCTCATTCACTTTGGCAGTTTGTTTAAGTAGTAGGTGGTCGTCAGTAAATATGAGATGATTGCTACATTGTCAAAGGTTGCACATTTCAAACAATTTGGCCATAGAGATGCTGGAAAGTACAAATCCTTGGTTCCAGGTGTTTACTAATGTGGTTAAAATGGGAAATAGTTTCTATGAGATTTGAAGTTAATTTGCTAGAGGGTTTTTTGTCTGAAAGAACAATCTGAGTTAACATATGAAGAATGACACATATTTTAGTGCACATCAGAACCTCTTTGCTCAGCTACAGAAGGAAACATTTCACCCTTGTAGTTAAGTTATGTATTCAGACTACACTAGTAAGTCTGGATAGAGAAAATTTGGTTTGAGCACCCACACCAGGTAGGTAGCAAATAGTTTGTATAGAATGGCTATATGATCCACTTTAGGCATGTAATGATGTATAAAGGCTTAATTCTGCAGTTTATTGAACTAGAACTAGGATGTAGAGTTGCTTAAGGTTTCTAAGAGAGGATTTGAAAATGAAAGTGCAAGTGCCTGCATCTGTTGAGTACAGCATTTTTCAGAGCTGCAAAGAGTGCAGCCACCATACTTTTGAATTGTCCAGATTTTTGGACTTTCTCTCACAAAGTTTATGGTTTTGTGGCAAATCACTGAAGATTGACGTCAATACGTAATAACAGACATTTGCATTTTAGACTTTATATCTTTCAGAAAGTGCATTCTTTCCCAAATCATGTTATTCTAGCAACTTTCCAAGTTTATAAGAACAATAATCTGTCCCTATTTTTGGGCCTTTACTGCCCCCCCCCCCATTATTATAAGCTTTGTTCTGATTTCTTGCACTGAGTTTGAGAAATATGGCAGCCACTGATAAGCTGAGTGTAAAAAGTGAAAATACCAAATAGAAAATAATTAAAACTCCATCCAATAATGTCTGCAAATTATTCCCTGCCACTAAATGACCATTAGTGCTCACCGCAAGTTTCCATCCAGACTAGAAAATCAACCAAAAACTTTATTTTTAGGTAAGATTATGACGTAAAGGTAGGAAAAAGAATAAAAAGTCACATGGCAAGCACTTTTATTAGCTAGAGACAATTGACATAGAAGACCACGCAATGTAACAAAACAGAGGATTTATTAGCTACACAGCCAGACAGCTAAGAAACGTACAGTATCAGCTATTTTAATGGAGATGCAGTTTAATTTTAAAAAAGTAAAATTGTAAAAATCACATAAAAAAATTTGGTTTAATGAGAATGGTGTATAATCATACACTTAAACAGCCAGATGACTGTTCAAGACCCAGAGCCAGCAAGTTTAACTAAGCAAACTGTACAAAAGTTATAAAATGTTATTAAATAGGGTCTATATTAGGATGCCAAAATGCAATTACAGCAAACACATAATAATCAACCCGTAATCAGCAAAAATTGCATCAGCAATTCACTGAATTTACTAAGGGCAACAAAATAGTTGCCCGAAGCACAACGTAGCAACATACACTTAAATTGAACCCACCCAAGTGGGGGGCTTCATCCCCACACCCGCCCTAACTATATATACTAACTCCGAGATTGCACTACAGTTGTGGAAAGGGCAAAGTTTTGTAGTTGTCGGTTGTGCTTCGAACAACTATTTCATTGCCCTTAGTGAATTCAGTGAATCACTTAAGTGAGTTTCGCTGATTACAGCTCAATTATTAACTGTTTGCCATAATTGCATATCTGCAACCTAATATAGACTCATTAAATAATCGAAAATATAAGCAGAATGTGCTTAGAACAATGATGCTAGATACTGCTGTAGAGCACTTTAAAATCTTACTCTTACAGACCTTAAATAATCTAGCACCAGTATGTAATAAAAGAGTAAAGACCAACCCCACACCAAAGCTGACAAAGCAAACAAAAAAATCATGATAAAAAGGGATAAAGCCTGGAAAACTGGTATAAAAATAGAACTCAAAATGCCCTCCAGCAGTTTAGACATCTTAAAAGCTTTGCATAACTCCATGTCAAACAGGATAAGCAAACATACTATACCAACCTATAAGACAAACACATAAACAACAACTTTTCTGGTCATCACTAAATAAACTGCTCCACCCTGGCAAGACCACTAGTCCCCCTCCAAAAAGCAGACAATACAACAGACTCTATCACCACATAGTTTTAATTTCTACTTTATACAATGAATACTATCTTTCCTAGACACTAACACATCTGCCCCCTCAATCTATCCCTGTACAATCAAAACCACATACACCTCTTCAATTATTTGCCCAGTGCCTACCTCACTCATAAGGAAGTTGCTCCTTAAACTAAAAACTACTTCTGTAGCTGTAGACCAACTACCATCAGACTACCTATAAATGGCTACAGAAGTAATAGCCTTCCCTGTGTCCATACTAGTTAATAGGTCCTCACCAAAAAGATACGTCCCATCACTGTTGAAATAAATCCTACATCCTACCACTGCACAAAGGTGGTACATCTACAGAGTTTAATAACTACAGCTCGATAGCAATTCTCTCCCCCCCCTCTCCAAAATATAAGAGAAATATGCATCCATATGCAGCTGATGCATTGTCTATCCTCAAATAACTTGCTCTCAGAAACACAACATGGCTTTAAGCCCCAGCACAGCACCACTACTGCTCTACTACATTTTACCAGTATAATAAACTAACATAGAAACAATGGTATGCTTATGTCCACCATGTTCTTAGACTTGTCAAAGGCATTTGATACTGCCTCGCATTAGCAACTGCTCATTCAACTTCCCTCAATAGGACGTTCACAATACTCCTTGTTGTGGTTCCATAGTTACCTATCTGGAAGGCAACAAGCTGTCAAATGGCAACAAACCTACTCATCCTTTCAACCAGTTAATACAGGTGTACCTCAAGGCTCTACCCAGGGTCCTCTACTATTTAAAATATTTATTAATGACCTCTACTCACCATGCTAGTTAAGTTCAGTATGCAGATGACTCAACATCAATATGTGCAGCCTCAACAATAAATAAGCTCCAAGACATTACCCAAAAATGTTTTTCCTCTGTAGAAACTTGGCTCAAAGAAAACCAAGTTAATGCTTTTCACCTCAAAAAGTTACCAAAATCAAAAGCAATCTTATACCATAAGGTCAGCATACTGCTATTGAAACTGTATCGCACAGTAAACTTCTACACATTATAATAGACAACAGTTTCAAATATGACCACCGTATATGGCACACTATTAAATCTACACACCAGAAACTAGGCTCCATTTATAGGATCAGTGCAGTCCTTACAGATACTGCAAGAAAAACTCTAGTCACCACCTTCTTACTGCCACTCTCTTATACACGGCTCCTGTCCTAACAAACATAAATAATACTCAAAGAAAGAAACTTTCCTCCTTCTATAATAAAATAGTTAAAGTTGCCGCCAGCGTCCTTCATGGGACCCACCATTGTCTTAGCTTAAAACAATTAAAACTGGCTTGAACTGCATAACCCTCTAACATAGTCACAACTGACTGCAGCACACAAACACATTCATTATCCAGAAAAATGCCCTGCACTACAGAACTTATTACTACCCTACTGTCCAGCAAGGGACCTCCTTTCTAGTAGCAAATTCTTATTACTTACAAATAACTCAAATAATGTTGCAGGAGACTCACTCGCTCCCAATATGTTGCTAAACTCTGGAATAGTATCCCCATGCAAATAAAACTCTCTGGCAAACTCAGTACTTTTAAACAACTGCTTAAATAACAGCTTACCCAGTCCTGGTCCTGTACATGCTCATCACAGGTTTAAAACTTTTTCACTGTACAATACTATCCACATACTCTCCTTAGACATTATACATAACTGCTGCCTGTATAATCCACTAAGTTGCATATGTGCTTTCTCTTTAGTAAATTCCACCTTTGTAAAATCTTAGAATATATATATATATGTATAAATGTAACTACTGTTTGTGTATAAATGTAAATAGAAATGAACTACTCTGTGTTTGACTTGACCTAAGTATAATGCAGTGTAAGCAAATGGAGCTTTTCTCCCCAGGCCTCCTCTGAAAATGGGCATTACCCAGTGAGCAAAGATAAATAAAAATAAATAAAAAATAAATAAACAAATAAAAGTGCTGAAATCACCAAATCTGTATATATATATATATATATATATATACACACACACACACACACACAATAATTTAAAACACTTTCCTTCATATTTTGAGAACAGTTAAATTGTTTATTTCAGAATCATATAAATAAACAAAAATGATTATAGTGCTTACAAATAAAAATAATATTATGATAAAAAAATCACATAGGTTCATAGGTATATACTAGGCTAATGGCCGCAAAGGCCTTTATAAGACTAGCCGTGCAACCTAAAAGCATCACACAGTTTGTTTGTGTCTTAGATATTATATAAGGGGTGTATGTGAGTGGGAACATGATTTACTGACTGCCTGTGTCCATCAGAAACATGGGCACCAGACCAGGGCTGATTTTCTGATTTCCCATGCACTGGTCCAGGTTATGCTTGAATAGGGTTAGGGAGGGACTCTGTTTCACATGGATGGGGAATCTATTCCAGAGAACTGAAATCCTCTGAGATACTTATCTGTTTCTCCAGTGTGTCCTATTTATGTCACAAGCAAAATTCAGGCCCTTAGATCTAGTGGTTCTATTGTTGTTCATTTTGCAGATCTGCAAAAGCTTATTCATTTGGATCCATGTATGCCTTGTATGCCAGGCATAGGTTGCATCTCAGTAGACTGTAGGAAATAGAGTATAGAGGAGAGGCTTTGAGGCTATCCGCAGAAGACATTGTGTTTATGCCTTGTATTATTTTTGTAAGGATCCTTTATGACATTCAGATTGGTGCATGTGTCTGGTCAGATACACACTGAAGAGGGCATCATACTCAATGATGGGTTTGATGAAGGCTGAATACAGTGACACAATGACCTTTCTGGACCTAGATGCCATGCCTCTACATATACGTTAAGTCTGAGAAACCTATAATTTCTGTCTTCATATAGTCTAGGAGGTACATCTCAGGTGATTCACACCTACATGGACAATGATTGAATCACACTAGCAGCTGTGGTGCAGTGACTTGAGTGCATGTGTATCTCGGTGGATCCTGGCTCCAGATAAGCAACTGTTACCTTCTTTTTGTCCAGTCTGGTCGGTGGGCCATCAGTGTGTTGTGCAATGGAATCCATTCTGACTATAGTCCTGGGTAGTTTGTTTACTTACCTCATGGGCTTTGTATTTGGGGCTCCACTGAATGTGGCTGCATGTGAGGTGTTTGTTGTTACTTTTGTTTAGTGCTTATGGGTTTGCTGAGGATAAATTTTACACATGAAAAGTTTTAGAGATCTTTGAGGTTTATGAAGATTGCATTTAAGCACCTAACCATAAGTTTATTTATTTGTGTGGTGTGTATTATGTGTGGAGGGTGTAGTGCATTGTGATTTTGACAACCTAGTTTATATTATGTGTGCTTGCATACAAGTGTTTTGCCTTCAGTGACACTGTGTATGTACATCTCATGCATGCTGTATATGTTTCTTTAAGGATTAAGTGGTTGCCAGTGAACATGAGACAATTGCTACATTTTCTCAAAATACCAATATGGAGAAATTGGACCATTGCCCATCCATGTTGTCAGGTCCTATAATTTGGTGATTTACAAGGGTGTGGCATAACAGCCGCAGTGGTGCAGTGGTAGCATTGCCTCACAGCAAGAGGTTCTCCTGTTCGATTCTCGGCTGAAGTGCCTTCTGTGTGGAGTCTGCATGTCCTCCCCGCAGTTGAGTGGCATTCGAAAGACATGCGTGAATGGGTGTGCCTTCATTGAAGGTTGGGCATTGGGGTGGCAACTCGGCACCATAAAAATCTACTGCCAATCATTAGCGGACCGGAGTTCCGCTGTGGCGACCCCTAACTGGGAAAAGCCAAAAAGACAAACAACAAGGATGTGGCATACAGTGGTTAAGACAGAGTTACTAAGGATACTTTTTGGCATTACTAACTAGATACTAAATTTTAAAAGCAAGTGCTGTTCAAACACAAATTAGATGCACTAAGCGTGTTAATGCTGCACAAGGTAGTTGCTGTACACTTACTGGGTTACAGCGTTACAGCGTATAGTTTAATGGGTAGTTATAGCATACACTAGGTTACTACAGCAGAAACAGAGACTTTAAACTGAAGACTGCTCAGTCCAAGGAGCTGTACTACTAGTCATTTGTTACTTGTTTAAGCCCACCAGGCAGAATTGCCTGCTTTTTCAGGATTGACAAGGGAGCACTGTGTGTGGTTGCATTATTTTCTTAGAGTTACACAGTTAACAAGTGAAGGCTGAAGGAACATATCCTTGGGTTACAGAAATATGATTGTTAGTAGCTCATAGCCTTAATCTTGTGCACTCATCTAGCAGGCTGCTGCAGTGATGAAGTTTCACTAGCAATAAAATCAATTTGTACTCATCATGGTAGTCATCTCTTAATCAAGGCCGCATGGCACACACTCTAGGAAGGTGCCTGTGATGATGAATTGTGTGTGTGTCACTGAGTTTTAATAGTTATACATTATCCCACTTCCTACCTCATGGTATGACAGACGCTTAGCAGGTTTTTTGATGAATATGCAAGAGATATTCATGTGTGTGCATGTGTGTGTGTGTGTTTTAATGACAACAGCATAAATCTATACTTATTTTGCTTAGAGAAAAGAGTTATTCATCTGAAAAAAAACATGATTACATTGTAGCAGGCATAAGATGAAAACTGCCATAATAAATTTCCTAAATGCATTGATAGAGGCAGCATTTTGATAGAGGCAGGTATAGATTTTTTAGATGTGAAGTGAGGAAGTGAGGTGAATGTAACACACTGTGGAGTACAAAATGAATATTTCTGGCTGCACTCCTCCATGTATATGTTGATGTCGTTACACAAACACACACACACACACACACACACACACACACACACACACACACACACACACACACATAAAATGTATGTCTCTATTTTAGATTATCAAAGGCCCAAAACAGTGAACCTCACATCACTGATATGGCATTATCAAATGGTGAAATAGCAATAGAAAGAAGTGCATGACAATGCTGTTATTTGACAGTGCACTACAATGTGGATCTGGGAATTGTTTTTTTTTTCCCCACTGTGGTGCAATCTTGGAGTTGGAATATATAAGTATCAGGGCAGGGGTTGATAATGCTATCTCAGGGATGTGAGGTTTGCTGTTCTGGACAGTCAATAATTTAATCTAAAAATAAGCTTTCCTAACTTCATGGAAATTTTTAATATAGCCTTTTGTCCCTAGCTCTCTTAATTAACAGGGGTTTTACAGAAATAACTTCATTTAAATCTATGCATAGTAAATATGATTTCAGATGTTTTTAAATGTTTTTTAGGCTGTATTTAAAAAAAAAATGGTTGTGCCTTTAAATGCATTTGTGTGATTGTGATGTCATCAACACATTGGGCTATAAATGTTGGACTTAATAAAAGGCATGTATTCTGATGAAGTTCCCGTTCTGAGGGGATGAAAGCACTCAATGAATACTTTTTAAACATTTTAATGTCTCAATAAAATGTTTGATAGCTTTGGAAAGTTGTGGAGAGTTTTGCTGCAACACAGTGATTTTATTATTTTATTTTTGTTTTTGGTTGTGGGTAGCGTTCGAAATACATGCGTGCATAAATGGGTGTGCCTTCGTTGAAGGTTGGGCATTGAGCTGGCACTTCGGCATTTCGTAAAAATCTACTGCCAATCATTAGCGGACCAGAGTTCCGCTGTGGCGACCCCTTACCAGGAAAAGCCGAAAGACAAACAACAACAATTTTTGTTTTGGTTGTCACTGGGGTCGTTATTTAAACAGTTTTGCCATTAGTAACATGGCTGGCCCATTTTTCCTGTCAAAAAGAAACAGAAAATCAAGCATCTATCTACCCATCTTCAAATTTCTTTGGATAGGAGTAGTTTACTGAGACTGGCTCAGGGTTTGTTTCAATCTATATATCCTTCTTGTAGAGTAGTTTCCAGTAAAAGAGAGAGACATGCCTTCTTTCCTGAAGAGATTCAAGATTCTGAATCTGAACATGAAGATTCAGGGATGGATGCAGGATTTTTTCCTCAGAATTCAGATTCAGAATCAGAGACCACCTCACTTTCTGATTCTCCATGTGGGGGTTTCTCTTTCTTTGAGGCTATTGTTAGAATGTCTTAGTGTTTTCAGAGTGAGAATACTAAGGTTTCACAGTCCCTCAAAAAATACCATGAGTTGTTACAGAAGAATTTTCCAGAACCTACACCTATTCCTCCTGTCCTGTCAGCTTTAAAGGATGTGTGTCGTACTGCCTACAGTTTGCAATATAGTTAGCCAGCTGTCCCTAAAAAGGCAGATAAAATGTATATAGTTCCTCAATCTTCTATTTCTTTATATATACTATTCGCAATCCTGACCCAGCAGCTATAGCCTTAGTTGACTTCTCTGCTGCTAAGCACTTAGTTAATTCCAGTCCTACTATTTCTAATAAGGACAAGAAACTATTGATAGGTATGAGGAAAAAGTGTAAACTTCTGCAACTCTGAATTTCAGAATTTTAGATGTCAGGCTCATATCATTATCATCATCAACCCATAAATCCGGGTAATGACAAGCCTGTCATGTGCCCCTTTATACGCCAATATGCTGTTACGGTTTTGGGAAAACAATTTTGTTTTTTAACCTAAGTACATAGAAACGGTTGGTATTTTTTTTGCATTATATGGATGACATATTTATTATTTGGAAAGATAGTTTAGATTATTTAAAAGAATTTGTGGAATTTTTGAACAACGCTATGGGGATCTTACAATGTTTCTGATAACAAGATAAACTACTTAGATGTTTTATAGCAAAAAAATCTACAATGCACAAATCTGTCTCCAGCATGTATAGAAAACCTACATTTTCCAGCAGTTGTCTTCCCTTTTTAAGCAGCCATCCATTCCACCAAAAAAGGGGATTAGTCAAGGGACAAATGATTTGTGTATCTAGAGTTAAATCTGAGGATGTGAATTTTTTTTTGGCCGAGATTGACAAGCGTATTGATATGGTTAAGATTAAGGGGCACCCTGAAGTTTTAGTTAAGAAAGAGATACTCAGTAAGTGTCCCAATTGTTTCCCACCTTTGCTGGACAGAAGCTTTCATGGATCAACCCATAGGATAATGAACATACAGTTATTTCTGATTACACAATGATTTTAAGATTTGGTTGTGAAAGCATTACTATTCAACAAATACTCATGAAAAATTGAAGGGACACTCAATGTGTTAACAGTGTGGCAAATATTGTGGGTGCGCAAGCTCAGTTTGTGTTTAAAAGGCACTTTAATATTACATTTTTGAGTATGGTGGTACAGATAACTACAAATTCAAATCAGGTCAGGTTGTTTAGGGTATAAGAAAATGTAGGGCATGCAATTATTGTAGGTATATACTTGAGGGCACCTCTTTAAAATTAAGACCGTGCAACATGGAGTTTAAACTAGGCCACCATTGTGACTGCAATACCAAAGGGGTGGTGTACTTATCATTTTGTGATTACTGTCACTGTTTCTATGTAGGCAAATCAGAGCGTGCCCTCAAGAACACTGTTACAATATTTTAAATGCCACTACTAACAGTGCCTTATTTAAGCATATATTTAATTTTATGCAAACTAAAACATTTATCTTTTTTATCATTGAACAAGTGTTGGTCAATCCGAGGGGGGACCATGGGAAAACAGACTTGAATACAGGGAACTGATTTGGCAAGTTATACTTAACACTGCTACTTATCCAGGTCTGAATGATTGTATATCATTAAGTTCCCCTATTAAAACTAAGAGTATGTAGATTATAAATTTCTCTTGAAAGCCCCCATTTTTATTATCTATTATTTATTTTTATTTTATGCTTGGTGAACATGTGCAGTGTCTTAACATTTCAGCATTTTTATTATCTGGAGGTTGGCTCTGATTTAAAGTTGGCTGAGTTGATTACAAATACTGAGTTGTTTTGAAATTTTCATATGAATTTAAATTTTGATTATAAGTTTTAATGCAACTTAGGTATTTAATATTTTCTCAATGGTTTAACTAATTTAATCACTAGAACTTATTTGGAGTTCAGTTAATTGATGATGTAATTTGATAGGATGTATGGGCACATGTGATTTGACTATTTACTAATGTCTTTGTTTAAGGCACCATTGTTCTGATGAAGTCCTAACATTGTTTATAGGGACGAAAAAGCTTAACTTTGTGTTGCCTTTTTTGGAACTAAAATAAACAGTCTGTTTTTACTTAGGCTACGGATGTGTTTTGTCCTGGAGCAGGCTTGCCATTACCTCCATTTACTGGTTACTTGTTTACTTTTTGGGGTTGCTATTTCTATTTTTGATCTTCATCAACCACCTTTTTCCCATTTTCTACATAGGGTTGGGTTAGCACATTAACTATCGCCATCTCTCTCGATTCAGTGCCATACTCCTGCCTTCTTCAACACCCGTGCCTGGCTGTCGCAGATCTTCTCTCACACAGTCTTTGCTGGATGCCCCTGTTTCATCTGATTGTCTGTCCCACATCTTCTACACATGTGCCTGAACCACTGTAATCTGTTCTCTTTGATCTTTTCTGCAATTGGAGATACTTTGCTTTCTGCTCTTATGTACTCCTTTCTTTGTCTGTCCCACAGTGTGTATCCTACCACTCTTCTCAGGCACTTCATTTTCATCACCTCTAGCTTCCTCATCTGCTCCCATGTTTCTGTACCATACAGAAGTATTGGACACACCACTGTTTTGTACACCTTATTTTTCAGCTTCTTTGGCATTCTTCTGTCATAGACTACACCTGACACTCTATGCCAGTAGGCTGCAGCCCCTCTGATTCTAGCTTTCACCTCTTCATTCAGACTATACTTCTCAACCACCTCTCCCAGATACTTGAAGCTATTAACCTGTTCCACTATCTTCCCTTCTATCTCAATTCTCAGCTTTTTTTCTGATTTCTCCAGTTTGCTGCTATTACCACTGTCTTATCTGTACTTAGTTTCATCCCAAATGCCTTCAGTTTTGCATTCCATTCCCCTGTCCTTTGTTGAAATTCTTGCTCAGAATCTGCCTGTAATGCCACATCATCTGCATACAGCAACTTTGTTGATGTGTCCACTGCAACCTGTTTACTAATGTAGTCCATCACCAGTATGAAAAGCAGTGGGGTCAGAGCTGTACCCTGGTGTACGCCCACTCCCACTGGGAACCCCTCTGTGAGGCCGAACACTGTTCGTGCTTGAGTCAATGGGTCCTTGTACATAGCCTGCACTAATTCACCCAATGTTTCTGGAACTTCAAACCACCACAGTACTGCCCAAATCAGCTTTCTTGGGACCTTGTCATATGCTTTCTCCAAGTCTAGGAATGCCCAGTTGTACTCTTTCCTCATCTCTAGCTTCTACTCAACTATCTTTCTCACTGAAAATATGGGGTCAGATGTGATACATCCTGATCTGAATATGAACTGCTCATCTCTCATCTTACTTTTAACTACTCTGCATATCCATTTAATCAGTCACCCTCTCCAGAACTTTCATGCAATGTGACAGGAATTTGATAGCTCTATACTGCCCACAGTTGTGGATGCCCCCTTTGTTTTGGTACACACTGGCATGAATATGCTTATTCTTCAGTC
Source organism: Protopterus annectens (assembly GCF_019279795.1). Classification (NCBI taxonomy): domain Eukaryota; kingdom Metazoa; phylum Chordata; order Ceratodontiformes; family Protopteridae; genus Protopterus; species Protopterus annectens. The sequence continues at coordinate 386,835,234 of NC_056749.1, forward strand.
ATCTGGGATATGCCTTTCTGTCCACACTGTTACGAGTACCCTAAGGAGACATTTCTCTGCTATATCACCCAGCATTTTTATCTACTGTGAACTCAACTGAGCCTGTTGCTTTCCCCTGACTCCATTTTCCTTCGTGCTGTTCTTACTTCTTCTAGGATGGGCTCCTCTTCTTCTCCAATCATAGGCTGTGTCTGGAGCAGTACAGCTTCTGTGGAGTTTTCTTCATTCAGAAGCTGTTGGAAGCATTCCTTCCCTCTGCCTTTGATGTCCTGTAGACCGGTGAGCAGGTTGTTATTGGCATCCCTTATGAAGGGTGTCTGACTATGTTCTTTATCTTTCTGTCTTTGCCTTGCAACCTGATATAGTTTCTTTGTGCCATCTCCTGACTCACTTTTCAGAAGCTGGTAGAATGCCTCCAATGCCCTCGTCTATGATATTGCAGCTCCTTTCTTAACTTCTTTGCTAGCCAACCAGTATTCCTTCCTAGCCTGGACTGTACTTTCTATCTCCCACTTTTTTCCTGCCCTCCTCCTCTCTTTTGATGACATCCAGGACTTCTACATTCCACTACCAGCTTAAAGTTTATTCTTACATATTGTGAAATTATGAGGAATGTTTTATCTACAGTTTCTTCTGGTGAAGAAAACTCTGCTATAAATAGCTTAGTTTCTTCTATTGCATAGGTCACTACTAATTGTTTGCAATGTTTTTATGATTCTGTTGATACATCTTCCAGGGCTATGGCCACCAGGACAGTTTTATTCAGGTTTGCTTGGCTGCATTCTCAGAAACTCCAAGATGATATTAAAAATGACATTTTAAATTATCCCTTGGATAGAAATTTAGAGTTTGGTCCCTCTTTGCTGCAGAGGTGATCCGAAAGTGCGATGAAAGGGGCAAACTAATCCAGGGAATCTCTAAGATTTTTAGCCTTCCTTTTTCAAACTGTCCAAGGGATTTTCTTTCTCCTCACCCAGTTTCATCAAAACATAGAATAAACAGTCTCAACAGAATTTAGCTAAACAGATGTTTATGATGAAGTGGCAAGGAGGTCCCAAAAAGAAGTCTCAAAACTCCCAAAAGAAGACAGCCCCACAAGTGTGAATGACTATTCAAGCAACTTGTAACCCCCATTACAGCCTAGCCCTTTTCTCTTCCAGAAAGTCTGAATCTCCATTTTTCTCTTTGGCAACAGATTGTTTCAGGCAATTGGGTTCTAAAAATCATTCATCGGAGTTACAGATCGTTGTTGAAAAAAAATCCTCCTTTTCAAAGGGGTCATTCCTCATCTTGCAGATCAGACTGTTTTGTTTCCACCTATTCTTCATCACATTTTCTCCCAAGGAGTGATAGTACTAATTTCTCCTTCCCAGGTAGGAAAAGGTTTTATTCAAGGATGTTCCTAGTCCCAAAGAAAGAAAACACTTGGAGACCAGTTCTGGACCTTTCTTTCCTAAACCTGTTTATGACGGTGCCCAAATTCAAAATGTCACTTCACAACCTATTGCCTCTTCTTCCTCTTTCAAGTTTCCTGGTAATACTATACATAAAAGATGTTTCTCATCACACTCCTACTCAACAAGACTTCAGACATTTCTTAAGGTTTTGTGTGTCTGTATCACATTATCAGTTCTCTGCCTTACCATTTCGACCATCCACTGCACCAAGAGTGTTCATAAAGTATCTATCTTCAGTTTTAGCTCATCACAGGCTACAGGCTATCCACATTTTCCCATATTTACATGACTTGTTTATCTTTGCAGAGTCTTTTTCAAAATGTCAGGAATCTCTCTCTTGGATGAGAGATCCCTTACACATGATGAGATTCCAAGAGAACATTCAAAATTCTTTCTTGACTTCCTCACACAGGATTGTGTTCCTAGGATATCAACTTGACACCTCAGTTTAAAGAGCCTTTCTTACACAGGAAAAAATAGTTCTTTATTAAGATCTATTTCACAAATTCATAGGTTCATAGGATATTACTAGGCTGGTGGCCCAAGAGCCCTTACAAGCCTAGCCATGTTAATCCTGAGTTGCCTCAATTGTCTTTGGTTAGATAGACATAATTTGCAGAGCACATCTATGATAAGCACAGACTACCCCTGTCCACGAGGGACATGGGTGCTACTTCTGGGCTGCATTTGTGGTCTCCCATCCATCTCTCCAGGTTGCACTTGAATAGGGTCAGTGAGGAGGTTCTGCATCACATGAATTGGAAGTTTATTCAAGTAGCAACACTCTCTGGGAGATGTATCTGTTTCTCCACCAAGTTATATTACTATCACAAGCTAGGTTAAGATCCCTAGAGCAAGTGACTCATGCCATTTGACTTGTGGATGTGCAGCATATCCATCAGGGCAGGGTCAGAAATTGTCTTGTAAGCTAGGCACAAGTTGCCTCTCAGCAGCCTATATGATACACAGTATGGTGACAGGACTTTCAATCTATGCACACAAGTCTTGGTTTAGAGGCCCTGCATTTTCTTGGTGAGATATCTCTGTCATCTCTCCAGCTGTTGCAGGTGTCTGCTGAGGTACATGCAGAAGGAAGCATTGTACTCTATTCATGGTCTGATGAGGGTCAAGTACAGTAGAGTTATAACATCCTTAGACCTGGATGCAATGCCCTTACTTATGACATGTGCAATGTAGAAGATTTTCCTTAGTGCTGTGGAAACTTGTTGTTCAAAGTTCATATTGCTCTCTACCTGTGTTCCCAGATCTTGTAACATGGGGTTTGAACTTAGGGGGGTGCTGTCAATATTGTAATTACCAGGGAATTCTGCTTTGCCAAAGGGGATAATAATGCACCTTTTTGCATTTAGTTTTAGACCGTGGCTTTGGCACCAGTCATTTGTCTGTGTTAGTCCCTCATGTAATATGTTAACATTGTTGGAGAACTTAAGCTTTCCACTCAGCCTTTTGTCACAGCAACGGAATGCCTCAGAATTTTGGATCTCATGACATCTATGATTCTCATGATACCTCTGACAGGACTCCACATGAGAAAGATGTAGTGGTAACTGAAATAATCTCTTTGATCCCACCATCACCACACTATCTTTTCAGATCCCAGTACTGGAGTTATATCAAGTGTATTGTGAGGTATTACACCAATGAAGGCATTGGCTTGCAGAATGGGGTCTCTTTTTAAAACAAGAAGTATAAATAAGGATATTTTTGCTGACTTTGAGTGCTGGCCATCTTTGTTATACTTCCCATGACAAATTTATTCTAGGCAGGGTCAAGTAACACTCTAAAAAGCACTTTGGCTTCTTCTATGTTTTTTGTAAAGGGTTGGATTTTAGAAGTATTCTAAAAGCTGCTACTTGGTCCTCTGTACATACTTTTGCAAAGCACTTTCTCCAGAAGTTCTTGGACTCTACTCCTTCCACCTCCCAAGTATAGTTATCGATGGTAATCTACCGATATAGCTAAGGCTACCATGGCAGTCATCAATATGATGAACATAGTATAGCTGTATAAGCTGAACTTACTATAATAGTAGATGATTGATCACTGCCACTCCCTCCCTTGTTTTTTTGGTGTGCTTTTTTATGCCAGTGTGTGGAGATTTATTTGTTGTTATTCCTAGCCATGTCCTTTCACGGCTCAGCCTCCCGTCAGTTCAGCTCGAGCTTCTTGACAGTTTGGGAACATGGAAGGTACCCTAAAACTTTGGAAGCTGGCCAGCTGTTATATCCTTGGCAGGTTATAACACAATATAGCTAAGGCTACTGCAGCTGTGATCACTTGAGCACGTGCTGTTATGGTAAGTTCAACTTACACAATGGTACTTTTTGATTCAATTGTGATTCATCAAAGTGTGTCAAAATTACTGCATACACAGACACACACACACACACACACACACACATATATATATATATATATATATATATATATATATATATATATATATATATATATACATATATATGTATGAGACATTCATTTGATCTAAAGTCAAAATACCTGAAGGATGTTTCTGGTGCAAAATCTCTAAACCTCAACATTCAGAAAATTTGTAATTTGCCCGCTTTTACTGTTGTGCAATCCCAGGATTAGCATATGTGTATGTTTCAGGAGGTAAAAGACTGCAGCCCCCACAAGAGGACTTCAGGAGGCTGCATAAGGAGGTTCTAATTTTTGATATTTTGAGTATTGGATATTCAATGTGTTTTATATCTATAGCTCTCTCTCTCTCTCTCTATATATATATATATATATATATATATATATATATACAGAGAGAGAGAGAGGTTTACTGTTGTTTTAGTGATGGCTATAATGGAAAATTGCTAAATAACACAACAAAAAGTACAGAGGAAGATAAATGCCAAGGATTACTGTTTCATACAGTGTCAAACATCAAATCTCCTCACCTGCACAGACACAGGAACAAATGCTAACATGGTTTCAGAAAAAGGGGCAAGTCCAGATGTTCAAACAAGTAGTTCTTGGCATTCACATCTTGCGATCTTCGGGTCATGTTAATTACCGATTCAACACTGTAGTGGTCTCTAAAACAATAATAAATCTATACCTGGCTATGAAATCCTTCGCAATGATAGAACCCAGAAAAAAGGAGGTGGAGTGGCTATTATCTACCCCTCCACCCATACACTAACTCCATGCACCAACCTCATCCCTACCTTTTCCAATGCCAAAATAACAATAGGCTATTTAAAACATAACAATTATAAATCTCTATGCATCAACTCCATCTATATCCCCCCAGGCAATAATACCAAAACATTAGAAGATATACTATCCTTGTTTAGCTCCAATATCAAACTCGAAACCTATATCCTTGGCGATGTTAAAATTAACTGGGCCTGTCTCAACTCTGGCATCCCATCCCATTCAATCAATCTATACAACTTCACCCAAATTCTAAACCTTCCAACCAGGCCAAACAAGGATGGAACCTCTGGTACCACCATAGACTGTATACTCACTACCCATCCCTACCTTGCCTCACATGCCGGTCTTCTACCCTATCCTCTCAGTGACCACCTACCTGACTTTGTTGACCGCATATCCTCACCCCCACAAAAACATCACCAATATATCCAATCCCACAGCTTAGTTGCCTTCAACTCTGAAATATTCTCAGAATGCCTGAAACACACTGACTGGTCACCCCTACAAACTCTCCCACTAGACAATGCAGTATCCTATTTTAACAATGCATTCCTAACCATCCTAAATCAACAAGCCCCCCTTAGATCCAAACAAATCAAATCAAATCCCTGCCCCTGGTTATCCTAGCAAACTAAAAATATTATGCATCAACGAGACATAAAATGGAAACAATACCAAAAACAAAACTCCACCAACTCCCTCTTAGAATTTAAACAACTGCGGAACTTAGCCAAGAAATTAATAACTAAAGATAACAAGACCTACTACAACAAACTCCAATCCATGCACTCATCCAATCCAAAAAACTTTTGGAGCTCCGTTTCCTCCATCCTTCACCCTGGCAATAAAAGCAACCCATGCCCAGACCCAACTCTCACCAACCTAGAAACTGCCACAAATTTCAACCAATTCTTCATAGATTGCATAGCAAAACTATCAACCTCCTTCCCTGCCCCCTCCCCCCACCAGCAAACCTTCTACTATCTCCTGGTTTACCCTAAAACCCATCCCCACAAACACAATAAAAAGACTTCTCCTCAAGCTAAAACATTGTCATAATGCACCAGACAATCTACCTCCCACCTTCCTCAAGCAATCTGCTGAAACCATCACCTATCCCATATCTATTCTCATAAACAGGTCAATACAGGAATCATACATCCCAACCATATGGTGCCAAGCATACATCATCCCACTACACAAAGGCGGTAAAAACAAAGACACAACCAATTTTAGACCCATAGCCATACTTTCCCCTCTCTCAAAAATACTAGAAAAATCTATCCATGCACAAATCATGCAGTATCTAACCCTGAACAAACTCCCCTCCCACACCCAACACGGCTTCCGCCCCAGTCACAGTATCATCACTGCCCTCCTTTCCTTTCTAGAGACTATCAACCTAGCATGTGATAATGGCAACTATGTATCATCACTAATTTTAGACATCTCAAATGCATTCAACACCATCTCCCACTCCTTACTCCTATCCCAGTTCTCTTCCTTACATCTCTATCCCCCCACCCTTGCCTGGTTCACCAGCTACTTATCCAATCACCAACAAGCCATCCAATGGAAAGAATCTACCTCTCCTTTCCTACCTACACCCACCGGGGTCCCTCAAGGTTCAGTACTAGGCCCTCTGCTCTTCAGCATATTTATCAACAACTTACACCTCTCCATCCCTGAAGCCTCCATTATCCAATATGCAGATGACTCCACCATCATCTCCTCCACCCCCCACCCCCTCTGAATTGCTACTAAAAACCCAACTTGCCTTTTCCAAAACAGAATCCAGGAGGAAATGCAATCACCTTGCCCTAAACGCTACCAAAACAAAACTTATGATTTTTACTCCCACTAGAAACTCCACTTTAGACAGAAACCTATTCTGCATTACAAGCCAAAATAAAACCCCATTGGAAATAGTTCCCACTACCAAACTGCTAGGGATCATTATTGACTAAAACCTAAAGTTTGACTTCCACATATACTCTGCTATTAAGAAAACTCATCAAAAAAATTGGTCTCCTACACAGATACAACCACTATCTCAGACCCTCCACCCAACAAATACTTGTATCTACCTTCCTCCTCCCATCTCTCATGTATGGTGCTTTCCTGTTTGCCAACACTCCAACTAGGCCTGCACTCCAAACTGGAATCTTGTTGCCACAAAATTAGCAAATTCGCAACCAACTCCAAAAATTCATCTCATCACTACCACTCACTACACATCCTCAAATGGCTAGAACTTCCCAACTACCTTAGATACTTGCAACTTACCACTACCCACAAGCTCATCTTCAAACCTGCTGACTGTCCATACCTGGGCACAGCCCTAATGCCCTACATTCCCTCCTGCTCCCTAAAATCTGTGAGCCAAAATCTGCTTCAAGTACACAAACCCTCTCATCCCCCAGGCCAACTATTACTAGCTTGCACAATAGCTAAACTATGGAACTCTCTCCCATCTCAACTACACAACATGTCTAACCATAATAACTTCAAGACCCACCTTTTCTCACACCTGTCCTCCAAATGGGAATGTCCTTCTCATGCTCCTACCTAAAGCACCTCCTTCAATTTTTTTTTCACTTTTTTACTCTCTCTTTTTTTTTTTCCAAAAGAATCGATAGATACATGACTACCTAATGAGCATTTTCTTTGCCAGACTGATTTAAATGTGCATAATTTGATTTCCTGTTCTACTAATGCTACTTAATGCTTCTGACTGAATATTGTTTTATTGATATTATTGTAATGTAATGTAATTTTCTTGTGGAGCTTTTCTCCCCGGGCCTTCACTGAAAATGGGCCGATATGGCCCAGTGGGCTCTCCCGCTCAACAAATGCAATAAATAAAATAAAATAAATATGTGTGCATGTGTGTGTGTGTGTGTGTGTGTGTGTGTGTGTGTGTGTGTGTGTGTGTGTGTGTATCAGAGGGTGTGTGTGGGTCTGTGTGTGATGGGTTTCCAAGCCCAACCCCCTCCTGCACCCCCTTATCTTACTGTATACTAACACTGAGATCCTGATCCCACTGTCCTCCAATCTCTTACTAACACACATGCCTGAGTACACACACACACAGACTCACATACTCACTGGTCTCACAGACACATACCTTCGCACACAGTCACACCCATATACACACATGCATTCACCCACCAACCTCACACACACTTTTCTCCACCAATCTCTCACACACACACATGCACACTCTGCTCACATATTCACACACACACATCTGATGAACACTCACATATACACAAATGCTGTGTCAATGATATATCATCCATCAGGTATGCAAACGTTCACTGATCCAAAACTACATTTTATCTTACATCTACCAGTCACACATGCATACAAAAACACACACACACACACACACACACACACACACACACACACACACACACACACACACACACACACATTTTTGTTGAAACAGGAATCAATGAAACCTGATGATTGTAAAAAAAAATCATTTGTTTTAAGATTTTTTTGCAAATCTAGCACCACATGTGTTAATAATGTATTGCGGTGCTATTTGAGAGGTAGGTTTATATAAAATGTGTTATGCAAAGTCTACATTTTATTGTTTATGTATGATACTGGCAGGGTTATACCTTTTCTGATATCCAAAGTGGTACATTTTTAGGGAAACATGAGATTTTGCAGGACAAACTATGCCCACAACCACTAAAAGGACATAACTTCACATTTTTTGCCAAAATAAAAGCATATTCTCACAGCATTTGTGTTGTTTATACTGTCTAATATAATGTTTACGTGTATTAGATACAAAATAATTGCAAATGTTAAAGAAAACTTAGGGGATATTTTCCCTAAAATCTCAAGACAATTGCCATTTTCATTTTTTTTTTCTGTCCAAATAGGGACTGTTCTGCACAAAGAGGGACATGTAGTAACCCTAGTTACTGGTTTTAACTACACTGACAAAGTAAAATCATGGTGGTTGCATCACTTTGCTCTTTCTACTCATTCTCTCTCTCTCTCTGTAAAAGACCAGGAAAGTCACACATTTTGTTGTGTGAGTGTTGATTTCAGGAACATTATTGGCACACCTTTACCCAGTTTTCTTATGCACTGCAATACACTAATGACAAGTTTGTGGCCAGATTTGTCATAACCCCTGCTCTGTTGTGAGTGATGCATAGTACCTTAATACATGTGCATTACATTGAGAGGTAGCTGTGTGACTTTTAAAATTTGTTTCATGTCTCTTGTGTTTTACGCATACATACTTTTATGCAGGCAAGTACCATATGGACCACCTTATCTCCCCTTTCCATTTCTACTTCTGTTTGTTAATTCAGCAATCCTAATAAACAAGCAGTTTATTTTTCTCAAACAGGAAAAGTTTTTGGGTTATGAGGAATGCTTCTGCTATATTATAACAAAGTATCATAACCTAGATAGTAATATTCTGTTATGGTGTATATTTAAGTGATAGTCCTAAAAGACCCTTATGCAACTATGTGGCATATGCTTATTAGACAATAGTACCTACAACTTAAATGTGTGAGAGAAAACACTGAAGAATTTAAGAGACTCGGTGTCACAGAGGTTCTAGTTACACAACTAGAGTCTAGAGAACAGAGACAAGTTAACTCAGACATGAGTGGTGGAAAGTCGTTACTGTGCACTACAAACTGAATACGTATTTTCACTGTTCTAGTAAAAGATCATCTGGCAGAGGCTGTTGGACAAAGGCTATGATGGCATTAGGATGATTACTTACAAACATTTTACCCTTTTCAAAGTACACTAAAGCTTTATGAAAATCAATATAATGTCATACTGCACACATTTATAAAAATTTTGTAACATCTTTTTATCAATGAAAAGTTATACACATGTATACTTCAGTTTTACAATAAACTTACAGATTATACATTAGTAATTAAATAAGAATGACTGCTCCACTATCATCTTGGAATATATGCAGCAATCAATAAACAATACTTTCAACCTTTGGAATAAATGGACATAAAATCTCACCTGCTAACAACAGTTAGTAAGTGATGAATGGGTATAAAATCCCACACAGTGTCATAACCTAAAATAGTATCATAGGCTAACCTATCATGTCCTGCACTGCTGATTATATGAGGGGCAATTAGTATATGGTAAATTCACACTGCCTACTTCACAGACACAAAAATGCTGTCCATGTACCTATATCCCATCCAGTGTCTTTATAGTAACACTGACACTAGCCAGTCCAGTCTAGCTCACCAAAGATACAGTTCCTGGTTGCTTTTAAAATAAGACAACCATTAAATATTCCATTTGTAGCAGCACCTTCAGCAGTAACTTATTCAAAGGCAGAATCCAGTAGTTTTTTTCATAGTTCAACACACATGTAGAATTAAATTAATTTATAAACCACTTGCCATTTGCTTTTGAAATAGAATGATAAAACTCTTTACTTGAAATTAAGTTAAGCAATGTACTTTGTAAAAGCAAGTGAACATGCAGCTATAAACTTCCACAAAAATACAAAAATATGTTTAAACAGAGAGAGATTACAAGCAGGTTATCCATACCTGTCACTACAAATAGGTAAAGATTTATGAAATGTTTATTTTATTCTGGCAGGTAAGTCCAAACACCAGATGCACAGTTTCTCAGACAATGCAGGATGAGCTTCATTTAGGAATGCAATAACTGTGCATGGCCCAGAAGCAAGGTAGTAACTATTCTGAAGAACGCTCTCACTCTGTTCGAAAAGTGTTCCAGGCAGTAGTTCATGTTTTATTCCATCCTTTGGCTTAAATGTAAGGTTTCCTATTTCTACAATATGTTTCAGGGAACGGGAGTGCAGACAGGGTAATCCATTCTCTTGACCTGAAATAACATTTTAAGGAATGGTAAACTTTTTCCATATTTTGGGAAACAGTTTTACTTTTTAATGACTGTGTTGCACCTTTATTAAAACAAATGCAAATATAATGTACAGTACACACTTTATATTGCTGCAAGATGTACTGGAAGTTTTTTTAACAATCTTTTTAAAATAGACATTACCTTTCATTCAGTTTTATGCAGTTTTATCTAAGGTGGGAGTTGGCATAACTGTTAGTGTTTACCTTGCAGACACAAGGTACAGGGTTTCATTTTTACTTTTAAAGCATGGTTAGACTTAAAAATGCCCCCAAAGTCATTATCCAACTAATTATCAATGAACCTATGGAAGATTCAGTCAGCTTGCCACTTTTCTTGTCTAATAGCAGTTACATTTTTATTTTAACTTCATACCACTTCTCTACATTTCTCCACTATTATAGACCTCAAGGGAATTTTGTTGGAATCACCAAAAATTGAATCGTTGGTTAAAGATGCATTTAATGTTATGCATCATGGCCCCTCCCCTCAAAAAATAAATGTTGAGGTATAGATAAAGTGGAGTAATGCAGCACACCTCTCAACTGTCCAGAATTTCACAGAATGCCCAGCTTTTGCTTCATATTTTTGGACTCTCCCTCATAAATATAATGCAAAACACTGAGGATTGAAGTTACTACATGGCAAACATTTGAGTTCTAGACTTTTTATCTTTTAGAAAATACATGCCAATCAAAATTGATTATTATATCAGCTTTCTAAGTTTTTAAGAGCAATATTTAAATCTGCCCTGATTTTGGACCTTTGCTCTTCCATTATTTTTAGCTGTGTCCAGAATTATTGTTTTGTATTATTTATACTACTCTTGCACTAAATTGTCCTATTGTGGGATTGTAAACCTAACTTCCATATAAGAATAATAACATTTTTTCTACTGGCTCTGTGTAACCAGTTTCAGAGATTATTGTCTTTAACTACTGTGATTTTCTTTTTACTAAATAGATTGGGTTAAAGATTTTGAAAAGACCATACTATTTCCAAATATTTTTATCACAGGAGTGTGTATTTTTAGATGAAATATGTGTGTAAGGTACAAAACCAGATTTTTATTTTTATTTATTTATTTATTTAAAGAAACCTGGCTGAATACACCCCCCAGTATGCAGTTTGAAGCATCTACTTGCACAAAAATCTCTAGTGTTTAATTATGAATAGTAACACAGGGGATCTACAGAAGACCTCCATGACTTTCTGGATAGCCTATTCACACGTTTTTTTCTGTAATACCCTGCTGTCATAAGGAATGTTTTTTTAACCACATTTTAGATAACAGGGTTAGACCACATCTGGCTAACCTCCACTTTAACAAACAGTGGCTGAATGTTGTTTCCACCCACCCAGTGACCAAGTTAAGTTAGTTTTGTTATTTTTACCTGGCATTTATTTATAAGAATAGTCAGACTGGATGTTTTTAATCTACATATCACACATGTTCCTGCCAGGACTATTTAAAGATCCCAGTATCATCTGTATAAGCTAGGGTATTATTTCTAGCTTTTGCTGAGATGCAGTTAACCATTATATGGAATCTGAGTTTTGTGAATTTATACATCCCAAACAATCTCACCATTTCTGCCCATGTTCATCTCAGTACTCTGAGTGGAAATATTCACATTATGCCTAATCTATTCTTTACTAGCTTCAATGTCAGATGAGATCAGGCAAATCCAGAACAGTATGGCCATAGGCCCTATAGCCTACAGGACCTGGTATTCCTAAATATTCTCCCTTCCAAGTACTAATCAGGCCAGAGGCTGCACAGTGTAGTTTTCCACCTTCATTTCCTGCAGTTCATCTATTTCAGGAAGCCACTTTATCCAGAGTTATACTTAAAATAGATAAAAATGCCCCAGCTCATTTCTCATAGCACCTGGGTCTCTGCCACATTATTCTCTGCTTCCATTTGTCAAACAGCCCACCAACAGTGTAACTCTGTCAGCTTCCTTGCATACGACTACATTCATTACATGATGGATTCTAGTGATAAAGATCCAGGAAGTTCCTCATAATGAAAGTACAAGACTATGCATGTATAAGGTAATTAACCACACCCCATTTCTCCCACATGCATTTCCCCCAGTGCCCATATTGCCTGTTACAACAAAGGAAATCCATGGTCTCAGATAGCCATGTGAGGTTACCTGACAATTTCACAACACATTCAGTATGCATTTTTCTCTGATCTTATGTTTCTCAATCCTTTTAAATGTGCCACCTTCCAGGTTTGTAAGCTACCTGGCTATTTATTGTCTTTCCCTCATCATACTGTAACAGTACTGCACATAATAATTGAGTCATAAGATTTAGAACTTTGTGACTCTGTCATACCCATATTGGAGAAGCACTTATGTCATCTTATATTACTTGTATCACTCAGCCAACTATATACAAAACAATAATAGGATACAGGAGTGCCTACTTAAAAAAACAGCAGTGTATTTTTGCATGCATATTTCTCTACAAATGCTCAATTGTCACTTTCCGAGGGTACCCATTTAAAAAGACATAAGTAACTTTATAGCCATATAACTAAGACACAAATGGGAACTTTTGAACATAAGGAAAAATAAATATTAGATTTTTCATCTTATATTTCATATACTTCACTTGACTTAGGATAAGATAAATAACCAGTGGATTTCAAGAAAAGATAAACAACACAATATATATATTACATGACACAGGCAAAACTTTTATCATCACAATAAATAGACATAAAGTAACAAAACAGATGCAGCACAATGTTATGACAGTGGAATAATTTCACAAAAAATTAATATAGTCACATGTTGAAGAAATAATTTTTCATTATTTGCAAGTCAAATTGTAAACACATAAATGCAGAGAAAACCTTCTGCTTAGGCATAATTAAAATCATAGAAGTGAAAGGAAAATATTGTGATCTTGAACAACTGATAGTCGTAGCTGAAGGATATTTGATGTTTTCAACTTTCCAGAAGTGTATCCCTCACTGGTAAGATCAGACCATAAACTAATATCACTAGATATTCACATTCCGACCCCAGCCCCTGCCCAGAAAACCACAGTGAAAAACTTCTCTAAAGCAAATTTCACACTCCTCAAAACCGAGGTGGAATCCTTCAAAGCCCCCGGGCCTGTGGAAAATACGACCCAGACCGCAGAATCCTTTATAAACGCATTCTATGAACACCTTCAGGAATGCATGAATCATGCAATCCCAAATAAAACCATGACCCAATCCTCCAAAGTTAGGCATCCTGTCTGGTGGACCCCAGCCATAAACAAACTATACAATAGAAGGAGGAAGCTACTACATGATAGAGCAAAATCCCAAAAAGGGAAGGCATCTCTGATCAGTATTAGCAAAAAACTACGGGCACTCATAAAATCGTCTAAGGCCAGCTTCGACAGAAAAATTGTACAGGACACTAAGGATAATCACAAGGCTTTCTTTAGTTATGTTAGGAACCTGGGTGGGAATTCCCAGATATGCTCAGAATTAGTCCAAAATGACAAAAAATACACCAAACCCACAGACATTGCCAACATCCTAGCTGACAGGTTCAGCGCAAACTTCTCACCCCCTTCCCCACCAAAAGGGCAAATATCTATCCCAGCAGAGTGCTGCCCCCCTGACATCTCAGATGCTTAGGTAAGAGCCGCCCTCTCCAAAGCAAAAAACACAGCATCAATGGGACCAGACGGTGTCCCGGGCTGCGTCCTACATGAACTCCAAGAAGAACTAAACCCAAACATAAAACTACTGTTCAATCTCAGCCTTACTACAGGATATGTACCCAAAGAGTGGCATACAGCAACAGTGGTCCCTCTCCACAAAGGTGTGCCTCAACGGATCCTGGAAACTATCGCCCCATAAGCTTGACTAGCTTGGTCTGCAAAGCTATGGAAAGGATCATCATGGACCTCATAAATAAAGATATTGGGGACCTACAGACACTGGATCCTACCCAGTTTGGCTTTGTTAAGGGCAGATCCTGCCTCTTAAACCTGGTCGATTTCTTTGAAACAGTCACCAAGGCCATTAACGAGGGGAAGGTGGTCCACACAGCCTACCTAGACCTTGCAAAAGCCTTCGATACAATACCCCACTCGGGCATTATAGATAAGCTCACCAGCTTAAATATAAACCCCTATGTCACTAGATGGGTTGCAAACTGGCTCAAGGACAGAACCCACATGGTTAGAATTGCTGGAGCCATGTCAGACTCCAAACCAGTTACAAGTGGCGTCCCACAAGGCTCAGTCCTGGGACCTCTCTTGTTCGGTATATATTTCTCGGAGGTACAGGCTAACACGGAAGGACTGTGGCTGACCAAGTTCGCAGATGACTGCAAACTGGGTGCCATAATAGACTCTCCAGCCGACACAAGCATCCTACAAAAGGGCCTCATAGAAACAGACAACTGGTGCCAGAGCCATGGCCTCAAGCTAAACGCCAAAATGTGTATAGTCATCCCTTTGGCAAAGCAAAGTGCCCACAAATTACCACATAGGTGGTAATCCATTAAGTACGGAAGAAGTAATTAGGGACCTGTGGACCCAAGTTGATAGCAATCTCTCATTTGACAACCACGTGGCCAAAGTGGTTAGAAAAACATTTTATATAGCCCACCTAATCATGAAGGGATTCACATCTAGATCAGGGGGGGTCATTGTGCCTCTTTACTCATCCCTCATCAGGCCCATAATTGAGTACAATGCCCCTTTTGGGATGTACCTTACCAGACACCTGCAGCAACTGGAAAGACCCCAAAAGTACCTCACCAAGAGGATCAAAGGGCTCAAACTGATGCCATATGTTGCCCGGTTAAAGAAACTCCAGCTCTACTCAGTGGCATACCGCCTGCTCAGAGGCGATCTGTGCCTGACGTATAAAGCCATGTCCAACCCGGAATTAATGGACATGCTGCACCTCAGAAAATCCAAATCCCATCAAGCTATGCGCTCGAGAGACTTGAACCTCAGCACTGAAATAAATAGGACATGCTGGAGGGACAGATTCATAACCCAAAGGCTCCCTTCACTCTGGAATAAAATCCCAGTCCAGGTTAGGCAGAGTCCCTCATTGACTCTCTTCAAGAGGAATCTTGATGAGTGGATGGGAGATAGTAGGTTTACCCCGGGTATCACTTCTGTGTCACTGTTAGACAGAGGCACAGTATACTAACCTCGAAAAAGGGCATAGCAAAATTCATTTAAAATGGGTGGCGAAAGCCAAACACACTCTGGCTAGGCTTATAAATGCCCTAGGGCAGATAGCCTAGTATGAACCTATGAACTGTACTCCTGCAGAACAGTAACCTGTTTGCTGACAGATATGATTAGATGATAAAAGTGATTCTGTCAGTTCTCCTGAAAATCCCCTCATTGCTATAGATTTCTACAAATTCTTATCAGCAAAGCCAGTGTTTGTAATTAATCATTCCACCAACATCTTACATTAAAATCTTGATTTGTGTGGAATTTTATGGTTTATTGTTATAACAGCTCTGGAAGAGATTACTAAAAAATGTGTCTTGGCAAACTGAAGGCGGTATTTGCTAGAAATATCATGCATCCTAACTAGAAAAAAGCGTTCCTACTTGAGATCCCCTATTGATCATTAATGCGTATCTTCAGCAGCCCAGAAGCTCGCACGCTGTCTTTCTGCTGTCTGGCTATCTGAGCTTGCAATCCCGCTACCCAGTATAGCTCTGCACTTCCTGTCTCTTTACCATGGCATACTGAATAAAAATGCAATCATCACCTGAATAGAAATGAGGCATAGCATGTCTTTGAAATAGTAGGAGGGGGAATGGCTCTTTTATTCATACAGATGTGAAAGGAAGCATGAATTATTACATAAATTATTACAACTGAAGCACATAAGGCTGACTCTGAACCAGAAATGAAGGCAAACTGATCTATATTACACAGAAAGTAAATACCAGCATCAAATTATTTATATTTTATATATATATATATATATATATATATATATTTAGATATATATATATATATATATATATATATATGTGTGTGTGTGTGTGTGTTTGTGTGTCCCTGTTAGAACTTCAAATTTTCATAACATTGGCATTCATGACAGGGAGCCCAGAATATCAAAAATGCACAATACTGAAGTGCCATAACACTGAAATTGAAAAGATTAAACTGTGCAGGTGAGTGATTGTGTGACATCGCAGAACGGCTGGGTTTGTGGTTTTGCTCTTTCCCAGCTGCATTGCTTTCTTGGAGTTGGTATATATAAGTAACAGGGTATGTGGGGGGTTCAGAGGGGCTTGTCCTCCTGCAAAAGCTTTTATAGTCCATGTTTTCAGTTTCACTGTTGCAGGGCTTCATTGTTGTGCCTTTTTGATCTTCTGTGTTTGCTGTTATGAAAGTTGATGTCATGAGCATTCGATACTCTAACAGGGACCCATATAAACACACACACACACACAGACACATACATATATATATATATATATATATATATATATATATATATATATATATATATAAAATGCACAGTATTCCAAACATTCAGCCTTTCAACTGTGTTATATTGAAATATTGTTCATTTCAGATATCGTGTCTGTTTGTACATGGTGTGAATTGTTCTGGTTATTAAAATTACTGATGGCACTGTTATGTGTGCAGTGATTTTTGGTTACAGGGAGATACCTCTTTTGTAGGATTTGATGCAACCATGGAGTTGGTATATTAATTCTGAAGATTTCACTAGTGCATTGGGGCTTCCCTCCCACAGAAACAAGTGTTTATGCATTTATGAGTTGAGTGATGTTTTAATGCTTTTTTTATTGGTTCATGTTTTTTGCCAGCAATTTTTTTTGTTTACATATTTCATTGTTTGATATTTGTTTTTTTTTTTTATTATTTACTCATAAGAACATATGTACTTATATAAATGAATGCTATGGTATAAGTCGTATGTATGCCTCTCAACCGTCCAGATTTTCACAGAATGTCCAGATATTTGCCTCATATTTTGGTCTGTTCCTCATAAAATCTGTGGCTTTCTGGCAAATCACTGGGATAACCTGAGGTTTTCAAATTAGCAAATAATGACATACATTTGAGTTTCAGACTTCAAATCCTTCAGAAAATGTATGCTGGGGGCGTGGCTAGGATGCTGAACTGATAGTTGCACTTCGTTTCAGCTCTCTTACCTCAATACAATTCCTGACAGGAATTTTACAAAATAATATTTAATTTGAAGAAATATTTATTACTAACATATTTCTAATAACTTTGAGCATCTATAAGAAAAATTTTATTGTCAGAACTTGAATAATTCCTGTCAAATTAATTACTGGAAAATCAGCACCAATATCAGCTTTACAGCATGATTCATCTAAGGAATACAGCACAAGACTCTTCTCTCAAAAAAGACCTGCAATCTCTCATTACAAATATACAGGAACTTAATAAAAATCGACAAGATGGACAATAAAATAGATACTTTTAAAGAAAAGTACTCACAACAACTGGAAGAGCTTCAGGAAATGTTTACACAGCAGAAAGGACAGATATCACTTATTGAACAGTCATTAAGTGACATTGACACTAGAGTCCAAATAGAAGAACAACAAACTGAATTCTTACTTCAACATAACACATATTTACTAGAAAAGCTTGATGATATGGAAAATCGAACAAGAAGAAATAATATTAAAATATATGGTCTACCAGAAAAATCTGAAGGGGACTATATGATAAACTTTCTTACCACCTGGATTCCAGATGTAACAAAAATACCTGAAGCTCTTTCATATGGTATAGAACGTGCTCATAGATCACTAGCAGCTTCTGGAAATACTTCTCCAAGTAAGACAAGCCGAGATCTATAACTGTGAGACTTTTTTCTACACAAGATAAAGATCTTATATTAAGAAATGCTTGGGCAAATTCTCCCATCAAATACAATGATTCATTAATAAGATTTGACAATGATTATTCTACAAAGGTGGTTTCAAAAAGAAAAGAATTTCTACCAGTAATAAAAACCTTGAAGAAAAAGCAATTGAAAGTCCATCTTTTATTCCCAGCAAGACTGAGAGTTTTTTCTACCAAATGGAATAAAAATCTTTGAAACAGTAGATTCAGCAATAAAATACCTTACCAACAACAACATCCTAACACATGAAGAATCTATGGACTGGACAATAAGTACACCAAAAAGAAATGCTGAAGTAAATAATTGGAAAACTGTTGAGCAAAAGAAAAAAAAAACTAAAGGACAAATAATCTTACATATGTTATATTCTGTAAAAATCTAAATAATAATAACAACAAAAGAAAAGTTCTTACTGTCTTCAAGTTACACCGAAACAGGTACTGTTTTCAATTATACTTTAAATGTCAAAATTAGCATAAATTTAAATACATTTATCTCAAATCACATCAATATCCTAAGCATAATTTAAACATTACTCTATTTTTCGTTATTATCCATCTATTATTTTCATCAGACTGCGGTGGTGGTGCTGCGGTAGCGTTGTCGCCTCACAGTTAGACGTTGCCCGTTCGATTCTCAGTTAGAGCATCTTCTGTGTGGTGACATGCATGAATGGGCGTTCCTTCGTTGAAGGTTGTGTGTTAGGCCTGGCAAGCCAGCATGTAAAACTCTACTGCCAATCATTAGCGGACCGGAGTTCCGCTATGGCGACCCCTAGCCGGGAAAAGCTGAAAGACACAAACAAACAAACATCCATCTATTATTTTCATATTCTTAATCAGAGTAATCAACACATAATAATGTTCTCAAATATTTATTTATTTATTTATTTGTTTGTTTATTTATTTATTTATTTTCTCCTTGTGTTTTGTTGTTTTTATTTTTCTCTTCTTTTTATAAAGTCTTCATTAACTTATAATACTTTAATCAGTATATGGTTATATTGCTTAATAGGTATAGTAATGGCTGCTATATAATTTATTATCAGTTACATCCCTGACGGCATTACGTTTTATAAGTTAAAAGTGAAATGTTTGGATAAACGCTAATGCTGGGCAGAAATGTATTGCTTTTGAAATGAAGTATTTCAGTTTAGATGTATTATAAGACTACTTTAAATAATCTTAAAAGATGTTCTGCCTTTGACCCATATGCACATATTGATATAGTACAGTGAAAAAATATGTTTTAAGTGATATTTTGAGGCTATAAGTCAGGTGTGTTGTGGCTCCGGACATCCGGAGTTGAGAGTTGCTTGTGACTAGCTTAGATATCCTGCTGTCTTTTCTTTTGTAGAGAAATAAGGCATATCATGTTTAAAATGCAAAGTTTGATAGTTGTGAACACTACTCCGCAAACTAGAGTGCTCACGTGCACACTACATGAGTTTGTCACAAAGTAAGAGAAGGGAAAAGAAAAAAGAAAAAACACATACCTTTTCCCGCTTGGTTCTCGAGACAATTTAACAGCCACAAACATCACTATTAACTCGAGTCACTTATTGCTTGTCACATTTGCTTGTGTACGCCATCCCCTGACTCTTTCTAATTGACGTCTAGTCAGGAAATAATCTAGGTTCACATTTAAAGATACAGGAACCTAAATTCCTTCTAAGGAAACGTAAATAACATTTGAGGTTCATCTAAATATACACAGATATATTTTTTGAAGCACTTTCAGCTTATGGCTTCTGATGTCTTCTAGCACCTTGATAGATAAGGACATATATCTGCTTGTCTTTCTGTCAGTTTAGTTTTCCAGACATTTTAGCTATCCCTTACTATGTTTTGTACAGCAGAGTTTAAAGCGCAGAAATTAATCATCAGCAAATAGAATCACTGCTGTTTTACAAATTCTCTAAAGAAACTAGTAAATGTCAAGCAACGGGCAGGTTTATTTTAAGGAAAATTGCCATTTGCCACACTTCAACCTATGGTGCTCCTACAAAATACTACTAATGTCCTGCTACCAAAATATGCCCTCAAGTGGACAAATGGGATGCAACAAGAAGGTTAAATGTACATTTAGCAAATCAAGCATTTAAATAACAGTATAATATACTAGATAGAGAAAGCAAAAGCAATAATTATATAAACAACTATAATAAGTAACATAACAACAGAGGATTTAACCCAATGTGTCAGTTATACAATATTTATATCCCATATAAGTTTGAACTTTGTCAAAGCATCTGTGTTCTACACACATATTGTATTAAATCCAATTTGAGTAGAAGAGGGAGAGGCTTATCCCACACCCTAATTTATTACTAAGTTACCATGCATTGTGAACATACATTCTGGCAGGTACTCAGCGAGCTATCCATCCTTAGATGGCTCATGCTGTTCCCATTTACTCATCTGAATAATGACTATGGCTGTACTCTTCTTATTATATTACCTGGCTGTGGCTTCACCCTTCTTATAATATTACCTGGCTTTTTGCATTATCAAGAATGACACAATACTAGTGTATGTGGGTATATCATGTTACTGTTAGTGTAAACAAAAATGCTTGACAATGCAACCGTAATTCTCAAACCTTTCTGCAGACAAATGTATAGCATTGTCTAGCAGTTGAGAGCCTGATTGTTCCTGATCAGCAGACCTGTATTTTCATGTTCCAATATGACTACATGAAAAGACACCAATATTAGTCTGCAAGTTTAGTAAGCAGTAAATTCATCAGGGATTAATTTGGGGGGACACTTACATTATAGCTAAAGTACTTGACATTTGATAAGTGTATCCTCTCAATGATGCGTTCTATCTAGTCATTAACTGTAAAACAACTTTTTCTGAGAAACATTGTTGTAATGCCAGTTAATTATTTGAATTAAATATTTCTATATACAGTCATAAAGCAATTACCAGGATAAATAATACTCTTGCAGTACATGGATCACCATAGCTATCCTCTGATGTTAGAGGAAAAACAAGCTTGTTAATCACCTTTTTGACGTAATAAAGGTATTATCCCATAGTTTAAATACATTTTGTCTATTTACTGCAAAGTGGGTTAGGAATTTTAACCTGTAACATTTTCATACATAATAGTTTAAATCTTAGCAGCTTCCATTATTTTGATATGTTCTCCAGTATACTTTTTAAATACTATAATGAGAAGCTCCGGAAGTTTAATTCTAAACTTTTATTCAATCATAAGATTAAATTACTGGTGTTAAGTAAGCCAAAATTATATCTCCAGTACTTATTGTCAGCAGATAAACTCACTGGTTAAGTGTCAGTCTAAGCTGTAAGAGTTAATATGTGATATACATAGATGTTTGCTTTGAAAATGTGGTCAAGTGTACTGTAGTTTTACCTCTGTACTGTGTCTTTTTGATTATACAAAGTCCCTCTGAAAGTTGATAAAAGTGTTAACAACAAAACACTCAATCAAGTAACAACATTATAAGTAGTCTCTTGGAAAAGGGAGATGTCTAAATTTTGATCTGAAAAATGCAATCAGAAAAACATATTTAATGTCTACTAAAGAAATATTAATATACGTGTACATTGTATTGCATTTTAGTTTATGTATGATGTGGTTTCAGAACTATTCATGTTTTTATTCCAATATGACTTTGCAAATATTAATTTAAACACTGGTTTTGGACTTGAGTAGTCTAAAACATTTACACAACAATGGTATTGTATTATACAGTAATGTCAGTAAATAGTTTTCAACAGATGTCTGTAGCATACAGTTATAGATTTTAACATGATGTTTATTAATACCCTAAACTATTTTGAAATGATACTACCTTAATCTAAACATGTGTACCTTTTTGAAACCTGATTAGAAATAAGTATTATTGAATTACAATAAGAGTAAAGAATATATTTATATATTTTAGCTGATTAGATTATCTTAATATATTATTCAATTATCTTTATTTAAAAACTAAGAGGATAAGAAAAACTGATCCAAATATCATTTGTGAGGGTAGAAAGTTTATTTGGTTAGATTCACTAACCAAACAAAGAGGTATTTTACCTCATAGCCATAGGGAATGGTTTTTAAGGTTAAGAATTACAAGTTTGGAAGTTCTTTGTTTTTTTTATTCTATCACTTTGGTGTCACTCAGAAACATGCAAAAATCATACAAGAAAAACTTTTTGAATTCTGTATCCAAGATGGAACTAAGAATAAACAATATTTACATAAACTCACGCATAAAACAAACTCAAAACTAGGAAATGAAATGTTTATCCATAACTGTTAATGGTCTAAATAATAGAAATAAAAGGAGAAGCCTATTCAAGTACATAAACTTACATAAACCACAAATAGTCTTCTTATGAGAGACACACTTATTAGATAGAGATATAAACAACTTAAATATTAATAATTACACAGTACTAATAAACTCTCAATACAAAACAAAAAAAAGAGGAGTAGCTATGCTACTTCGCAACTCAACTATAACACCTAAAATAATTACTACTCATCAAGATACATCAGGTATGTTTTGTCTAGCTTCAATATAATTAAATAAGAGAATCTATATGTTAGTAAATCTATATTGGATCCAAGAACTAGGATTAAAAACAGTTAAACAGCATTTTGAAGAGATAATTCATTTAACTAAGGGTAGCCTGATATTGGCAGGAGACTTCAACTGTATAATGAATGAAAAAGATACAGATTCTAAATCTAAAAGAAGAAAACAACCTATCTCTAAATCACTATCAAAATTTATAGACACAATGTATTTAAAAGATATAAATGAATTTGCAGAACCAGACTCACTGATCTTCACATTTTATTCTCATATATATATAAAACTAACTCTAGAATTGATAGAATATATGTTGCCAATGACCTAATAACAAAAAATAACAAAGTCAAAATTATAAATTGTCCCTTATCTGATCATACACCATTTTATTCAAATCCCATTACTAGGATACCTTCCTATATCATAAAATTGACAGATTTCAAAGAATTTTATGAAGGAACAATCAAAAACTTTCTAGAAATAAATTACACAGAAGATATTTCAGAAATATATGTCTGGGATTCATTAAAAGCAGTTCATATGGGAAAATATTATCCTGGTACATAAATAAAAGGAAGTTATGGAATAAAGATATGCTAGACTTACAAAACAAAGCAGATACATTGAAACTGGAAATACAAAAGGGTAATACTACTCAAGTTCAAGAACTTACACAAATCAATAAGAAGTATACAGAATTGTTACATCATAAGATTATGATTAACTTAGAAAAGATAAAAATAAACTCATACTCTACTAATTCAGCACACCTGAGACACTTAACTAATAGAACAAAAAAAATTAAATCTAAGCAAATAAAAGAAATATTTATTCCTAATACTAACAAAAGAGTTACGGAACTAAATGATATTTTAGAAGCATTCAGACTCCAATTTAACATTGAGAATTCCATAAACACTCAAGATACACCTACTAAGGATATAAAAAATACTTAGAAAATAATATTCATATTAAATTAACACAAGAACAAATAGACATTATAAGCAAACCAATCAATATGACAGAATTAAAATCACAAATTAAAAAGCTCAAGACAAATAAAGCACCTGGCCCAGACAATATGCTACCAGAAATGTATAAATTAATACCCAATCAAGCTATATCCTTATTATTAAAAGTATATGATATAGCCAAGAAAGATTTGAATATACTACCCTCTTGGAAATATTCATTGATATCCCCAATTATCAAACCAGATAAAGATGAGAAGCAGTGTTCCTCATATAGGCCAATATCATTACTCAGTATAGACTATAAGATGTTTATGGCTATATACGCAGATAGGATCAAACACTTTCTTCCTTTCTTAATTCACAAAGATCAAACAGGTTTTATTAAAGGAAGAAATACTTCAGATAATATTAAAAGAATACTAACATTAATAGATTATAGCAAACATAAAGTCCTAGATTTAAATGTAATCTCATTAGATATTAATAAAGCTTTTGATTCGGTTAACTGGAACTTTCTTTCACTAATTTTAAAAGAATATAACTTTCCTTCTAATTTTAATAATCTTATCCAAATACGATATGAAAAATCTACTGCATATGTTAAACTAGGATCGCATGGATCAGACCCTATAACAATCAAAAAGGGAACTAAACAAGGTTGCCCTTTATCACCATTGTTATTTGCATTACTCATAGAACCATTTGCAAATCAAATCAGATCAAACAGTAACTTAAAGGGCATTTGTATTAATAAAATGTTAAACCTTAAAATCCAACTCTTTGCAGATGACATACTATTAACTCTCTCAGATGCAAATGAGTCTTAGAATGCTCTATTTAACTCCATGAATACATTTCAAAATATTTCAGGCTTAAAATTTAATGAAAATAAAACTAAAATTATGCCCTGTAATTGTAAAAAAAAATAATATAAACAACAGATTTTCCTAATATATAGTAACAGAAAGTAAATTATTATATCTGGGAATAAATCTACTCAATGAATTAACAGATTGTCTAATATTTAACTATAATAAAATACTAGACAAAATAGAACAAACAAATGGTTACTGGAATAAATATATCTTTTCAACAACAGACAGATTATATCTTATTAAAATAATCATATTTCCCAAAATATTATACTTAATACAACATTTTTCATTGCCACCTCCCAAATATATTATTCAAAGATACAATAAACTAATTTTAAATTTTCTATGGTTTCCAAATAAACCCCGTATAGCCTTAAATAAACATTTACCAGCTTGGGAAGATGGTAGAATTAATTTACCGGATATTGATTTATATATTACCTCATTTGTTATTAAAAACATAACACTATGGTTAAATAATTCATACACACCTATATGGAAACAAGCCCATAAGCAGATTTACATAGAAATCAATTATAATCACATACAAGACAACTTAACAGTAATACCATCACACCGTATATGGATGTTAAAAGATTATTTTTTAGGGAAAAGGAATAATATTAATACATTGCCATCAAACCATATAAGCTGTACACTTTCAGTGTTCAAAACATATATAAACAAAATACCAAATATTAATTCTTGGATTTTTCGTATTTTCCCTATAGCTTTTACACCAAATATTCTAGATACATTCCAAATATCTAAAATAAATA
Organism: Protopterus annectens; assembly: GCF_019279795.1. Classification (NCBI taxonomy): domain Eukaryota; kingdom Metazoa; phylum Chordata; order Ceratodontiformes; family Protopteridae; genus Protopterus; species Protopterus annectens. The sequence goes on from NC_056749.1 coordinate 386,860,909, forward strand.
TACTTTAAGAAGAAACATTACTCTTTTGGCATCCACTTATAGAGAAAGGGAAAATTCTAACAAATGAACAGATAATTTATAACTATAATATAAATAAAGACAATTGGTTGTTTTTACAAAATCTAAGGCATTTTCTTATAAATAAAATAGAACAAATGCAACTTTCAGTTAGACATGAAGCTCCAAAACTCATTGAATACCTTATTCTTATCACAAAACAGCCCTATCAGGGTACAGGTTATTTGTCTAATATCTATAAAATTATTAAAAAAACAAAAAACTTTCATGAAAAATCATACTGGGATTATTATAGTTTAATAAACAACCATCCTGTGGTGGTGCTGTGGTAGCGTTGTCGCCTCATAGCAAGACATTGTCCCGTTCGATTCTCAGCTAGAGCGTCTTCTGTGTGGAGGCATATGTGAATGTGGCGTGCCTTCGTTAAAGGTTGTGTGTCAGGGCTGGTAACCCGGTACATAAAAATCCACTACCAATCATTAGCGGACCGGAGTTCCACTGTGGCGACCCCTAAAAGCCGAAAGACACAATAAACAACCATCCTCCAATTGAAGAAGAAAAAAGTAATATTCTAAAATCCTCCAAATTTTCTACATTATCAAAATACTGGCAATTATTCACTTGGAGATATCTACACAGAAGTTTCTATACACCACATAGGTTAGCCAAAATGTATTTTATTGAAGAATAATGTTTGGAGATGCCATACTAAGATAAAAGCAGATTGGCAGCATGTTTTTTATGAATGTATATGTCTCAATATGTACTGGAAATCCATTAACTATTTTTTTCAGACTGTTTATAATGATAATTTTCCATTAACAAAGTCTTTAATTTTATTCAACTCTCCTATTCCAAACTGTGTACCAAAAAAAGGCACTAACTATACCTATGTTCAAGGAATTTGAGAATTTAACAACAACAGTTGCTCACATGGAAATATTAACAGTGAAGAACAGAACTAAAAGATCTACTTTTTACTATTATTCTTAGATGAAAGTACAGGAAATACTTGAAAAGATCGAAGAAGATATATCGTCTTATGTTTCTAACTTTATAAAATATAGAATTTCAATGCTATTTGCATAGACACCAATGTTAATAGTTATATAATGGTTTGAAGTTAGTAATGTTTTAGAATTGTAAATATGTTATTTATCTTTATTTCATGTAATGTTTCTTAAGACATCTTATTTAAAATAATAGAAAATATTTAGTAAAAAAAAAAGAAAATGTATGCTAACACAAACCGTGTTATGCTAGCAACTTTCTAATTTTATAAGAGCAATGTTTAAAATCTGTCCCTATTTTGATGCCTTTGTCCCATTTTGTCAGGCTTTGTCCAGATTTCTTGCACTAATGTATCTGTATAAATTTATATCTGTCTTTTGTTGGAGAGGGAGCCCCTGCACCCTTATGGCATCTGATTGAAAGTTGCTAGCACAGGACTCAGTTTTGAGCTTTTTTATTGATAAATTGTTTAATTCAGTTTGTTCAATGTTTTAACAGAGTTCCACAGACTTAAGCGACCAGCCACTGCTTTGCTGTATACATCTCTGCAATCCAAGGAATCTGCTGCATTCTGCTAACCATAACTACAACTTTAAACTGTATTTTGCACTTTAAATTGTATTTTTGCTGTATTACTGACTTTTTAAAACTGTTCTTGCTGATTTGTTGCACTTTTTGTCTGCTATAGTATAGACTAGATTCAGACCTGCTGAATCTGGTTCTGTTTGTTAAAATGAGCACTTAACCAGGCTATCTTTTTTGGAGAGGGACCCCTGCACCCTTGTGGCAGAAGAGAGCAGTTAGGACCCATCTGATTGAAGGTTGGAGGCACAGGGCTCAGTTTTGAGCTTTTTTATTGGTTAAATTGTTTAATTAATTTTGCTCACTGTTGCTGCATAAGCCCTGCATTTGCAGGGGTTTGCTCTTGTTCTAACACAGCTCCACGGAGTTAGGTGACCAGCCACTGCTCTGCTGTATTTATCTGCTTTTAGAGAACCTCCACTAGTATAAACCCTGTTTAGAGCACCTAGTAATACTACACACCTCGATTATGTCTCCCCACTGTGAAAACAGGATTTAACCCAACATTATGGATGGTCAGTTTCCCTCCATTTCTCCTACCAGCCTAATTAAAATGGGTATCCTGAAGCAGTGAAGCAACTGCCTCATGTACACTGACAAGTCTCTACTCCTAAATCACCCAAGTAAAGTTTGTGAGAGATGCATCTACACTAAGAATCTGGAATCCTTACTCTCTTGTACACAGAACAATAACACTGAACAGGTTGTCAGATTATATACTACACCTACGCAAACCATGCACTCAACACATAAACCATCATATGCAAAGGTACTCACCAGAAACCTACCTAAACACCAGAGACCATCCAAACACAAACATGCTGCACCTAATACAGCACCTACAGCACTCAATACACATAAAAACACAAGCATCAGTGTCTCACCACATAAGCCCCTAAGGCAAAGCACATCTTAACCAAATTTTTTAGTCATAGGTGATTCCATTGTGAGACACACAGATGTCCCACTCACTAGGTTGGAGAAGGAGAAGGTTACGGTCAGCATACCTCTCAACCTCTTAGCGCAAGAAATCTGGACAAAGCCTGACATAATGGGGGGGACAAAGGCCCAAAAATAGGGACACATTTTAAATATTGCTTTTATAAACTTAGAAGGTTGCTAGAATAACAGGATTTGTGTTAGCATGAATTTTCTGAAAGATATGAAGTCTGAAACCTCAAATGTATGTCATTATTTAGTGCTTTAGTCCTATGATCATGCCAGTGATTTGTCAAAAAAAGAAAATTTTTTATGAGGAATAGATCAAAAATATGAGGCAAAAATCTGGGCATTGTGCAACAAACTATACAGTTGAGAGGTATGAAGGTCAGCTGTCTATCAGGTGCAAGGATCCATCAGATCACACTAGCATTCAAGTCTCTCAACAGCAAGTACCATTATGATTCTGTCATTGTTCATGTTGGTGTGAATGACTTGAGACATATCTCTCTGGACTATATGAAGAGAGACATAATTGAGCTCTGAATATGTGTCCCAGGTAGGTATGTCCCTAGACGTGACAGCATTGTACCCTCACCTAGGATGATAACACAATATAAGCAAAAAATGATTGACTTCAACAGTTGGCTTAGTTTCTGGTCTCATTCTAAGGAGATCCAGTTCCTGTCAGCCTGGGATGACATGGTTGATAGACCATGCTGGTTTGACAGAGATGGTCTTCACCTGTCACCTCTAGGCTTTCAGTTACTGGCTAAGGCACTTGCCTCCCCAATAGTGCTTTTTTTTAGGCAAAGTCTCAAGAACAAAATTTCCAATGTGAAAATATCACTCACAAATAAATTAAAGGTCATGCTGTTAAACACTAGGAGTTTAAATGAGAAACTGGACTCTCTGGAAGCACTCATCTCCCTGGAGGATGTGTCTGTGTGTGGTGTGTGTATGTCTGTGTGTGTGAGTGTGTGCTTGTGCATGTGTATTTCTGAAAACACCAGAAGGATGGTGCATATAGTAAACAGCATATTTGAGCTATTAAGTAGACTGTAGCTATGGAAGAAAAGTGATGCACTGATATTATAAAGTGAATTAGTATGCTAGAGTAACAGCTATAACATCTACACACTAAAATAGCAATGTGTACCAACAAAAATTATATGAAAGTGGATATATTACTTTCGCTGTAAACCCGAGTGTACTTCATTTGGCTACTTTAGAGTATATGAGATTTACAGAGCCTTTGTGTAAGTCCTGATCTTAGTTATCAGTAACAGGAGTACTTTTCTTATTGTTTATTGGCATTAGTAGTGTAATATATTACTGTCACAATAACTATTTGACTTGGGATTTTAGACTATTACCTGGGTTAACTGCTACATCTTGTGTCTATAAAAAATGGAACAATTTGACAAATACTTATTAAGGATCTGTTATGCAGGGATAGACTACTGGAATACGATATATGTGAGATCTTAGCTAGTGATACTAACATGCTGACAAACTTAAGAAAACTTGTAAAAAAATGTAAATACTTGCTAAAGTGGAATGAAGCGAGTAGGGTTTAGATGCATACAAACAAATCTGGAATTCAAGCAGTTGTGAGAGTCAATGTTATAATACTTACCAAGGTTAGTGAAGAAGAAATCCTCAATGACCTGAAATTGATTCTTACTCAAACAATATTTGGCAATACAAATGGTGAAAAGGCTGTAGGCATATAGTAATTTGATCATACTTAATAATATTCTTCTGCATTCTAAGATTTCCCAAAGTTAGAGGAGGTCGTTACTACAAATACAGAATACTGAGAGTGATGACATCATCACTGAGGGCAGGGCAAAAAGTGTAAAAAGAAAAGAAGAAGTTTAGGAGGAGTAACTGAGGGAAGTAAGTCTAATTAAAATGTAATTGTGGAGCTTGTAGTTACCAGTAAGAACTCCCTAAGTGTACCCCAAAAGTGAATGGTGCATGGAAGGCGTAGAAACAACTAAAAAAAAAAAAAACAAACACAACACCTTCAAGCCCAGCTTGGCAGTGACTTCTAGTGATAAAGGACACCAAAAATAGTACCAAAACGTTTAATAATAATCCAAAACAAGATAGAAACGTAACCAGTCAAGCGTTTTCGTCCAGGATACCCTGGACTTCATCAGAACTCGTTAAACAACCAAATACAATGTTTAAATACTGGAGACAACCAATCATTACCCAACTTCCTGCATACATAATTGTTTTTAAAAACAGTTGATAAAACTAAAACAAGACAAAAAATGACATGGGCACTAAAAGATATTGCATAAAAATCAACATACTTTTAAAATCACACAATTCCTTATAATTCAAGTGCTTTAAACTTAAAACTGGCATAACTGAGATGTATTCATTAATCCCTGGGTGTTGGGTGGCATTATGTCTAAGTTGCCATCTAAGCTCTGCTCTTTCTAATTTATTACCCCAATCCCCTCCCCTTGAATTCTTCTCAACAATTTCTAAACCCCCCTAAGTATCAAAAGTGTTAAATGGATGGGGATTCCATTGTAGATAAACCAAGAAACTCTACATGCAATGAATGGAGGAAGGAAAGTGCTCTGAAAAATGACAAAGCGACTCAGTGTTGAGGGTATCAGAAACTCTCTCCCTACAGTGGACCAATCCCAAGTTATTGTGATTGTTCTGAATGCTTCCAGATGAATGATATTGAGGGCTATTGCTAAACTTCTAAATGGTAAGCATAATAATTGCAGGAACACAGTGACCTTTGAAGGACAAAATGGTATTAGGAGAGCTTCTTCTGAGAACATCACAGCAAAAGAGATTATGGCAATATGTGAATGTCATGGGGTTGAACTTCTCTTGTTGCATATTCTATTGAACCCCCCACCCCCACCCCGAAGTATAGGTCAGCATAGAGCAAAGTGGCCAGTACAGTAAAAAGCATTTTAATGTGATTAGTGCTGGAAGAAGGATATTTGCATGTACACTTTTGGGAATATATAGAAAAAAACACAGCTTACTTCTGTAAGGATAGTAACATATGAGCTATATAGAAAAAAATAGTAGAATAAAAACTAGAAAAATCTACAATATTTTTATAGGTGCAGGTAATTGCTGTCTAGGAAAATCATAGAAGAAATGAGAGTAAAACTTCTTAAGGAGTAAGACAAGGAGTCAGAATAATAAAATAAATCATCTGAAAGCCAGGCTATGGGAGAAGAGAACCGATGTAGCAGTTATCATCGAAACATGGTATAATGGTCTGTATGCCCCAATATAGGTTACCTGAACTGCTGGACTAAATGAAACAAGATGGTGTTTTTTTATGTCAATAATAATTATAATTCCATTGTGATATATAATAGTCCAGCATCTGAAATTATATTTGTGGCAGTATTTGGTGAAATATCAACAAAGTGATAAAAACATTTGTGCTTGAATTTATAAAGTGTGGAAAATAAAGTAATATCATAATGGCTGTTGATCTGAATTCTTGTTAAATTAATTATAATAACTTCATATCCAGAAATAATTCTGATTACCCCCTACTTTGAGTACTCCAGTAAGGAGATCAGATCACTGTACTGGGATGTTAAAGGTCATGCCTCATTCAAGTAATACAAGTAATCAAATGGAGAGCAGAGGGAAAGTACTATTGCAGAAATTACAAAAAAAATCTAACTAAATGAATGGCTGTAGAAAGAGGACTTTAAGATAAGCTCCACTGAAGATAGATTTAAGAAATTTTCATTTTATCATAAATTAGGGGAAATAATCGAGAAATACATCCACGTCACTACAAGGTATAAGAACCGGATTTTGTATACCCAACTCCACCACTGTATAACAGGAACATTCTTAAAAATCAATGTTAAAGAAACAGAGAGAGCACAGGATGAAAACTTCTCCCTCCATCAGGAATGTCAGTACGTATAAGGAGTGTGTTATTAAATATAGAAAATGTTTAAGGAAGGCAAAAATAAGTTATGAGCTTAATCTGGCTGAGTTCCCTAATGATAATAAAAAGTCTTTTTATTAGCATGCTAGAGCAAGCATGAGTGAGAATGATTCCAGTATATCACTTAAAGGTGGAAGTAGAATATTAAAAATAGAAGCTGCAAATAAGATTGCGCCATCCTTCTTTAAAGTCAGTAGTGAGGAAGGAGTCAAGGAGATTAAAATGGATATGAATATTAGTAATATACTCCCTAAAATAAAAGTAAGTTGGGTGCAAGAAGCCATTAATAAAACCTAAAGCACTCAGCACAGTGTGCTGAGGAATTAAAGGGATACTTTCTATGGAATACCACATATGTCATAAAACAGACAGAAAACTGGCTGAAAGACAGAAAGAAAAGCATGATTTTCAGATGCCTGATCAGAAAATATGAAAATGACCATCAGTGTGCATCAGGGATTGAGGGTCGGACCTCTCCTTTTTTGGTATTTGTTTCTAAGATCTCTAAGGGGAGAGCCAATAACTCTTGTTAACAAACCTTGCAGACCATTTTAAACTGGGAGTTGCTTTTAAGTCACCTTATGATGCCCAAACCCCTCAGAATCAACTCACCCTATTAAACTCTTGGTGTACTAAAAATGAGGTCAAACTAACTGCTAAAAAGTGTAGCATTATCAGTTTTGATAGACAGCCGCTCCTCTCATTATACTGTCCTCACAATGCACATCTACAAAATGAGCATGTAGTTAGGGAACGAGTTACTGGGGTAAGTAGCTCCTTCTGTTTTGATCATCATGTACAAAGTGCAAAGGTAGCTCACCTGATACAAACTCCCAAAATAGTGTTCACTGCCCAAGAAGGATGCTACCCTGCTGAACAAAGTACTCTGAAGTCAGCCCACTACAAAGTGCAAAGGTGGAAACTTATTACTATTCACCATTTTAAACTGTAAGCTGCTGACTGGGGTCTAAAGCACCTATAAGTTTGTCCCCATTACAAATTGGCTAACTCCCAACTCTAACTAAAGTGTAGTTTACCCCTGCCTCCTCCAACTATTGCATTCCTAACCTTAAATACCCCTAGATTTGCATTAATACAATTTACTAAAAATTGTATTAGAAAAACAGCAAATATTGTATTAAAAATAGCAAATCTATAGCTAGCAAAATTAAGTGCTAAAATCTGGTGTATTCTAAGAACTAAAATACTTATCTTACAGCTCTAGGAAACCTTGTTAACTGTAATAGATATTACTTTACTCTCCTCCCCAGGACAATTTAAAACTAGACTCAAACAACATCTGGCACTAAACTGGCTATGTCATTGTATCAAGCCTGGCTAACTCTCTTCTAGAATGCATAAAATCTATTAATCAGCTTACTGTTTAATTTACCCTTGACTTTCACCAGTGATTAACTATAACCTGTGGAACATAGTTAATCTTGTTTGCTTATGTAATCTTTGTCAGTATTGTATTTATAACATGTTCTATTGTTCTATTGTTTCTGTTTACCTTGGAGCTTTTCTCCCCGGGCCTCCACTGAAAATGGACATGCATCCAGTCAGAGTATCCCGGTCAACAAATGTAAAATAAATAAAGTAAAAATAAAAAATGTAATGATGGTTTTCAGGAAATCCTTCTATTTAGCCCAGCTAATTGCCAAAGGAATACCAACAAGGTGTAAAGAGGTAATCACGTCCTTATACTCAGCAATTAGAAGGCCATTTACAATGTACAATGCCCCCTCAGTGATGTATCCCATTAAACATATCAAGCAATTAGAAAAATTCCAAAGGTTCCTAACCAAAAAGAATACAGACATAAAGTCCCAGTGTTACAAAGAGAGGGTGGAAACTCCATTCCTTTATTCAGTGTCTGATAGACTTTTGAGAGGAGATCTCTCTCTGTCTCATGTACTGCAGTTATCCTGGACCTCCTATTTCTCCGAAAATCCTATATCTCCAACAGTACATGAACCAGATGTCTAATTCTTTACTAACAGATAAATATAACATGATGGCGGTGCAGGTTTACAACCCATTGCCTCCCAAACAGCTGGAATAAACTTCCCTTGCATGTTAAGCAGTGTAACTCACTAGATTCCTTTAAACATAAATTATGTGAATGGATGGGTGTCCACAAATTTATACCAGAATTAACAGGTATGGCCCTCATGTAGAAAGGAGATGCCTCCTGAGGAAGAGTATAGACAAGTCAAGAATGGTCATGAGACTCAATGGCCCTAGAATATCTATGAATCTATGACTGGCTCCATGTTTTTTTTTGTGTGTATGTGTGCATGAGTTTGCTCAGAGATGGAGAAGTTTAAGGATGAATTATAATGTATATTGAATGATCTATATGAAATAGGGAATAGGTCTAAGTATGATCTTTTCTCTGTAAGAATACAGGAAGATAAGGAGCTTCCACTGCATAGCACACATCTATGGGTCATATTACTCCAAGCAAAAAAGGTCATTGGTGGGCATTGAAAATCTCACACTGTAACAGAAATATGGATACCAAAAACTTTAGTGGATGAATTGATGGAAGATGAGGAGTGGTTGATGGTCAAAGGTAACAGAAGCAAATTTGGGAATAAACGGTTACCCTTGCTGTAATAGCTATTCAGCCAGGCATGAGGCATACTTGGATGGTGGATGTTGCACCACCCCTTCTTTCCCACTGAGTAATTGGTAATCTATAGAAACAAATCTATACCAGATATGAATTATTGATATTCAGAAAAGGTAAATGCAACTAGCTGAATTGTTGTAATAAAGACCAAGGAAAGACTGGATACAAAAACCTTGACCAGAAAGGTTTTAAGTTTTGTTATTCTTCTATTTGTTTACTTGTTTAATATTGGTTGTTCTGAAAGTTTGATCGAGTTGTTTCATTATTTAATGTGTAATGTTGCAGATGAAGCAATGATGCAATTAAGTTGGTTTTATCAAAAAATGAATACAATGCACTTTCTATATGGATTTGTTTGTCAAAAATGTGCCTAATTCTCATTTCAATCCACAGGGATGGCAAACACCTAAACTTATATTCAAGTAGAGCACCAGTCTTTATGAACCCATGTCAAGCTCAATCGAAGAGCATGGTGTAGTTAGTTGACTTGCTCACAGTCACAGATATGCACATGGAGACTGTGAAAATCAAACCAAGGACTGCTGCAGTGGATAAAACAGATTCTGGCCTTGTACCACTTATGGATTAGATATGAAAGACAGTTTATCAGCTTTTTTTTTTTATTTCAGCTTTCAAGTTTACAAATTGAGAGTTAACTTATTGTATCAATAAAAAAACGAAGGGAACAGAATCACATGTGGTGGTACTATTGTCTTTTTAGTACCTAAACATAAAAGTAGCAAAATAATTTATTTATTTATTTATTGTTTTCTGAGTTAGGAGCCATTTCTTAGTTTATATTATGTGGAGTTCAGCTTCCCAGGATAAAACCAATAAGCTTAGACTGGCCTCCATGAGTTATTAATATGCTTTTTCAGAACAATGGTGATATTTTATTCACTATAATTGCTGCATATATGTTGTAGCCAACTTATATTGGGGATATGAGGCAATATGAAGACGGAGAGGATTAGTATCTTATCAAGTTTCATTAATATTGAAATTGTCCTGATATTACATTAATCATGGAGGTTTGGATAATATAAAACAGTTTGAGAAATTAAAAACTGAAAAAAGTCAAACCAAGATAGCTCATACGCTAAGAGCCTCTGCAGAATCAAGAAAACGTATATAAACAAACTGAATGAGGCTCACCACAGCACGAAGTAAAATGAAATAAAACCACGATTTATTGACTGCAGTAACAAAAACAAAAATGAATAAGTAAGCGCTTTCACGTTTTTACAACGCTTCTTCAGACTTTCAAAGCTACTAACAACTACAACCACATTATATACTGTGTTGCATCTTGTACTGCTCAATCAATTAAACAATTAACCAATCTATCACATAACCATTAAATTTAAAGACAAACTCATATATAAACTCAAATACCTAGCTCTCATATTTGTTCAAAGAATGGGCAGACAACATGCAAAGTTGGAGCTGTGGGATACAAAAAGGAGACTGTTATTTAGACACTGTAATTATATTCACTGTCATATATGTTTTGCGGGCAGCAGAGAAATATGCAAACTCCATCCCAGAGTGCAAAGAGGGGGATGAAGCACCTTGCTTGAGGGCCGTATAGTTTCCTGTCAAAGTCACTATCCTGAGATGTCAATTTTTGTATGACTTTGAAGGGTAAAATAATGTGTTCTAGTCTTGTACTAACTGTAGCATTCTTTCAGAAAAAAATGATGAGTTCAGACAAAGGATGCTTTACTCTAAATATAGCAAATCCAGAAAAGAGTTACAGGATCATAATAGTTTCAAAAACTGAAACCTGTCCTAATCCTGTTCAAGAATAATAACTGACTCTAAACATACACTTTCAGTAATTGTGTATATATTTTGTGTCTGCTAAGACAAGATCATTGTATTTTTCCATTTCAGTCAGCAGAAACATTTGTTTCGGAGGAATGTTAGTGTTTAATGCTTATTAATCAGTTGAATGGATTGCCAAAACAAGATACATACATCAAAAACATAATCAGTTAACAAATACAGTGAGGAACCAGTTGTAATACAAAAGGCAGACACTTTCAAATACATTAAGAGCATAAGGAAAGTTTAAAGATAAAACTTAAAATGTAGTGCAAAAGACATAAGCAAAACTTAATACATAATACAGTCAAGACTGTTTGTCTTACCATTTTATAGGTATGTGATAAGCACACAGTAAGCATGGATCATAATAAAGTGAAACAAGTCAAGAACTATGCATATGCCCAAGAACTATTCATATGACTTCAGTGATTTTAGATACCCTTTTTGTTATAAAGTAAGTTTCCCAAAGGCATATGACCTGGAAATATGTAAAGCATGGTATCATGAAAATGGCAAATGTGACCTCCAAAAATATTTTCTAAAGAATACAGCTGATGTATGAGTTTATATCCAGCATGACTGTATAAGGGTATATACAAACTGGGCCAAACTTCTCTGGTGGTGAGTTCAGATGAAGTTTTGAAGATGAAAGCACTTAACTGAATCTTTGTTGTTGTGGAATATATTCATGTTTGGTTTATTTTTATTAAAGTATTGAGTTTTGAGAATCCAGTGGACAATTAAGTGTTTCAGCTGGTTCCTGCATGGAGTTTTTTTGTTTTTTTCTCTGGTGTTCTCCTGTGAGGCTGTGCCCTGTTGTACACCTGTTACTTAATATATGACCTAATTCCATTATTTAACAACAAACACACTAATGTGGAAAAAGGACTCCGTTCACCAAAACCACAGGCAGCCTCAGAAGACAAAGGAAACAAATAATATATCTCCACTGCTCTTTAGCATCAAAACTGTTTTATTCTACTTTCATCTACTGACTTCTTCAGAAAAACATAAACATTTTTTCAAGCCAACATTTTATACAATAAAATCTATCTAGTTAACCACAGTTAATTAACATTAATAAACCTTGTTAAAACCATTATGTTCTTACATTCTATTATGAAATGTGCTCTATGCTTAGTTTTATTTAAGCTTCAATCTTGTATGCTTCAAATACACTTGATATTAACATTTTCATTTAAACCTGGACTTTTATAAGAATGTAATTTCATTTACCATCTTGCCTCTATTGTCTCTAACTTCTCTTTGTAACTCCCACCCCTTGGATCCTGTGGTACACTTTCAATAACAGAAAACAGAAATGTTTTAAAGTTAGGGCACATAGTGGAGTGTTTATATAAAGCATTCTTATTATCCTTAAACTTTATACTATACATATGCTCCTTTATACCCTTTTCTAAACTTCGAGTAGTCATACCTATGTAAAAACTTGGACAAACTGAGCATAGAGCAACATAAACTAAACCTTGTGCCTTACAAGTATATCTACCTTTTAAATATATAATAAAATCTGTCCCTTCTACAGTAACATATTTAGTAACGTATATAAATCTACAAATGTTACATGAGCCACATATGTACATTCCTATTCTATTGGAGGTTAAATTTAAACCATTACTCACATAGAATTTTTTCTAACATTCTCTTAAAACTTTTTATTTTATAATGAACAAAGTTTGGTTCATCACCTAAGATATTCTATAAATCTTGGTTCCCCTGTAATATTTTCCAGTTGTTTTTATTAATATTTTTTATAACCTCTGGGTCCACAGACATATCTAACTTGAAAGTTGGTGTCATATTTGTGTTCTTAACGTTAACTGAGGTATAGCCTCCTTTTAAAATTGGTTTAAAATGTGTGTCTTTTATTGTATACATCTAAAGCACTCTTGTATAACAACTCTTCCCCATAACCTTTATCTTTGAACATATATAGTATTAATTTCTTTGAGAAAATCATCTTCTCTGTTGGTCATCCTTGATGCATGAATAAATTGAATTTTGGGGATGTTTTTCTTTATAGAATTAGGATGACCACTTTTAAAATGTAAATAATTATTAGAAAAAAAATTTTCTATAAATGTTGTTACTTATTTCTTTGTTGTTAATGTCCCAATTTACATTTACATCAAGAAAATGAATTTCCCTTCCAGATCCACTATTTTTGAATTTAAAAAAAATCTGAGGTCTGGTTCAATTCATTAATAAATGTTTCTACTTCTTCCTTTTCCAAATCTATTACAAAGAAAAGGACATCTATATAGCACTTATACAACACTATCTGTTTAGGGGCGGCCACGGTGGTGCAGCGGTTAGCGTTGCCACCTCACAGCAAAAGGTTCTCCGTTTCGATTCTCAGCTGTTGTGCCTTCTGTGTGGAGTCTGCATGTCCTCCCTGTGGTCGCGTGGGTTTCCTCTGGGTGCTCCGGTTTCCTCCCACATCCCAAAGACATGCTGTAGGTGGATTGGACACTCTAAATTGGCCCTAGGCATGAGTGCGTGCATGTGTGTGCCTTCTGTGGAAGGTCGGGTGCTGGGCTGGCAACTCGACACCGTAAAACACCACTTACAATCATGAGCAGACAGGTGATCCACTGTGGCGACCCCTAACCGGGAAAAGCTGAAAGAAGAAGACAACACTATCTGTTTATAAAAAGAAATTTTCACTAAGTTTTCTAGTTCCCACCATGCTAAAACTAGGTTTGCATATGATAGGGCTACACTTGCCCCTGTTGCTACAACCCTTATTTGTTTATAATAATTATTCACAACAAGAATGTCTGAATACGCTGATTCTGAACACAAGGACTCCACAATAAGACGACCAGATGATTCAATATAAATAAAATTTATTGTAAAAAAACTTATTTAGCGCTTTCATCAACACAAAGTTGACCATCAACATTTCAAAGTTGTATCCTGTTACACTACTTTTCATGGTTATAATAATGATTGTCAAACATAAAAAAAATGTTCTAATAATACTTCCATTAATAAACAGTACAAATAAATCTTATTTGCAGAATAAGCAGTATATTTGGTCAAATAGTTCCTTAATGAATCAATTCCTTATCCTTGTGGAACACAAGTGAAAAAAGAGTTGATGTCTACTCTTAGAACATTAACATTTTCTATGCCATATTCAAATTTATTTTCTTACTAGCACTCTTTTTGTTTTGTATGGTTTTCTTTACATGCTATAAATTAAAGTTTTTTCAGTTATTTTTAAGTGTAATGGGGATCATAAACAGGTACTGCTGTTTTTTTTCTTCCTACCTTCTCTCTTTCTTCTTGTTCAGTTTTAAGAAATGTAGGCAATGCAATGAAAATAAACTGGTTAAAAGATCATGACCAAAGAAACATTAATGGGCTCATTCTCATTCTTGAATGGGGAAATTATTTGATTAAGGACCTTAGATTGATTTAGTAACAAGTTTTAAGAGTAAGTGAGTAAATGAAAAAGAATATTGAATATTATGAGTCTTTTTTCTAGCAAACACATGTTGGCTCAGTAGCAATTCTGCAGCTGGTCTTCATGCTTCCATGGAAACAATCTGATAAAAAGAAACTGTCTCCATGGTTCTCATGTCTCCATGAAGACAATCTGATAAAGAGAAACTGGCTACAGGCTGATGGAGAATGATTGGCTGTACAAAAAACTGAGAAGAGAAATTGGCTAGGACATAATTTTCTCTGAAAACATTCAGGGTTTTTCCCATCTGGGAGAGCTATAAAGAAAAGACAAAACCAATTAGCACTTAGTGGAAGCACAGGTTTCATGATGCATCTTGGCATGTTTAACCTTTATTTTAGGTTAACTAAAGTCGGTGAGTGTGGCTGTCATTTTGGGACTTTTGTTCCTATTAGGAGGCTAAAACTTCAGTATTTGAAGATGTACATAGTTTTGTGTGTTAGTATTAAGTTAATAGGTTTTTGGGGCTATTGGGGGTGTGTTTTTTTTTTTTTATTGAGGGCTTTCAATAAAGCAAAAAGGCTTTGTAAGATATGACATAGGCCCAAATGGATATGACAAGTAGCAACCATATAAAAGTTCAACCTGGCAAACAGTATATGCATGTAACACAAAAGCTGGAAGTAGAAACAAAAAAAGTGTTTTACACAAAAGGTGGGAATAATAATATTTTAATGCAATGATCCTTTCTGTAATGTCTCAAAATGTCAACGGTCTCACAGATAAATAGAAAAAAGAAAGAGTAGTGAACTATATTAAAAATTCAGAGTGCAAATAATTATGTTACAGGAGACGCACACAGAAAGAAATGAACATGTGACTTTGATAAAGAAAGGTTTTCAGGATAGTTATTCAGCAGAATATGTGGGACAAAGAAAAAGAGGAATACTTACATTAATTGCAAGAGGAGCTCCAATAGTGATAGAAGAAGATAAAAAATGGTAAATTTGTAGTGCTAAGGGGCTACTGGCAAGGGAGGAGGATTATACTGGCATGTATTTATATTCCACCTAAAACTATTATAATTGCACTGAAAAGAATTCTGGGAGAAATAATCAGATTTCAGCAATGAATATTACTTATAGGTAAGGAATGGAATGTGATTTGCAATAGTGAAGATGTGTCTGGGGTCCCAAAAGGGAAAGTATAACAAAGGAGGGTAGATTTTTGAAGAAATTTATGAAAGTATTTGGCATGGAAGATGTGAATTCAGTAACAGATGTTCAGAGTGAATTTACATATTATTCCCCACAATATAAAAACTGGGCTAGGCTAGACAGAATTTACATTTCACAGGAACACGAGCATTTAAAATTCTTGATATGCACCCAGTAACTATTTCAGATCATGTGCCACTAATAACTAAAATAAAAACACAGGGTAATGAAATAAAAATGAGACACTGATGCTTTCCCACCTGTCTGTTAAAAATAGAGGAATTTAAGGAATGGGTAGTGGAGATTATTTAGGAGCTATTAGGATAGAAATTTCTTTTGAAAATGTATCTAGAGAATGGGCCAAAATTAAGGTTGAGTTTAAAAATAGGGCGGAAATAAAAGAAAGGGAGCTATGGTTAAGAAGTAGCAAGAATTATTTAGAGGAACTGACAAATGTTAAAGTATTGCAAAATAGGGGGAATCTCAAACAACAACAAGAAGATCAACTGCAGAATGCTAAGCAGGACATAAGAAATTACCTCAGTACTATGCAAGAGTTTAGAAAGATTGTTGTTAAGCAACTGTTTTTTGATAATAACAGTAGAGCACAAAAACTTTTATCACAGTAGCTCAGGAAACAAAAAGTACAAAGAGCTGTCCCCAAGCTTAGGGACCCTATAACAAGGAAGGTAACAAGAGATCATGTAGAGGTATTAGAAATATTTCAGAAATTCTGTGAAAGTCTGTATAAAGCAGAAAAATATGGATATCAAGAAAAGATACAAATGGAAATCAAGAAAAGATACAAATGTAAATGTTTATAGGAGAATTAGATATGCCAAGTTTAGAGGTAGATGAGGCTGAATTACTAACGGTTAGGATAGGAGGAGGTGTGATAAAATTGTTATGTATAACCCAATCTAGAGGAAAGTCCCTAGGAATAGATGGTATTCCAGTGGAAGTTTGGAAGCTAGGAGGTTAAAAATTATAAAGATCTGGAAGGTTCTGTTCTACGAGGAGGAGAAGTACCAACATCCTAGAAGAAAGCAGCAGTAGCTGTAATACCTAAAGAGAGTAATGATCCATTAGGACCAGCTTCATACAGGCCCATTTCAATACTAAACCATGATTATAACATGTTCATGTCTATAATGGCTAAAAGAATGACAAAAGTAAAGATAAAACTGGTAGATATGGGATCAATATGGTTATGTGGAGGGGAGGCAAACATATGACAACATTAACAGAACACTGATGATCCAGAGGGAAGCAGAATGCAAGAAGATGCCATTGTTGTTGGTGGGTCTTGATGCAGAGAAAGCATTTGAAAGAGGAGCAAGCTGGAATTGTATAATCAGGGCAATGGAAGCATTTGCATTTCCTAAAAAAATTATAAGGTCGATTAGGAGGATATATGAGGGATTGGAGGCAAAAATTAATGTAATAATTTCTGCTTGAGCAGAAGAATCAGGCAGGGGCATCCTCTTTCCCCTTTGTTATTTGATATATATTTAGAACCACTGGCAAAGAAAATAGGTGACTTAGAAATTCAAGGATATAATTGATACGGTAGACAAGAAAAGCTGGCTCTATTTGCAGATAATATTATTTTATATCTGACAAAACCAGAAAGAGACATTACAGTGTTGTGGAACATTTTGAGACCATTTCATATCTTTTCAGGATACAAAATTAATGAAGCTAAAACAAAGGCAGTAGCAATAAATTATGTATGCACACATGAATTGGTTCAGCAATATCTGTATTTATGAGGACATGATAAAATTAAGTATTTAGGAGTATGGATTAAAATTATTCTGGTGTGGCAGGTAAGGGTATATAGGAAGAGACTAAATAAAAGATAATAGAAAAACTGAGAAAATGTAATCTTTGTTATATGGATATGAATAGTAAGATACAAGCAGTTAAAATGTTTTTAGTCTCATTAGTCTTAAACTCAGGTCAGGCATATTTTTATCAACCAGAGAGGTTGTGGATAGCAATTAATAAAGAACTGAATAACTTTATCTGGGGGGTGAAGATGGCAAGAGTCAAGTGGGATAAGCTGATTCTTCCAGTAAAACATGGCAGATTGGGATTACCCAATTTGAAAGGGTATTTCAGAGCTATACATTTAAGGCTCCTATACATAGCACAAGCAGAAAACTATAACAACAAGTGAAAAGAGATGATCTTGAAATATGGGGGAAGCTTAAGAAACAGGGAGAGAGTGGTATTTGGGATGCAGGCATTTAAGGAGAAGAACAATAATCATACAGAATATGATATCCATAAAGTAGCAGAAAGTATTCTAACAACTAAGCCAACACAGGAATGGAGAAAGGAGATTCTTCGAATAGGGATGACTGCAATTAGGGATATAGACAATAGGCAAGTGGGGGCTGGAATTTATTGGAGAAACCTGGCAAAGGAACCAAGGTATCGGGAGCAAATAACTAGATAGGAAAAGTAATAGAATGGGAAGAGGCCAAGAATTTATTTGGACTGCAGGTGAGAGATTGCCTTCCCTATCAATGATTGATATCAGAGTATAGGCAAAGAGAAAGAAATAGGTAGGTCCTAAACAAAAGACTAGCACTGGTAGAGTTTTTCATAGAATCTAGAACAGAAGCTACAGTTAAAAAAGGAATAATTAGTAGAGCATATAAAATTGTATTTATTTATTTATTTGCAGTTGGTTTACCAGGATAGTCCATTGGGCCAAGAAGAACCCATTTTCAATAGAGTCTTGGGGAGAAAAGCTCCATAAAGACAATACTCATGATCAAAGTAGTAGTTTACATAGTAAAACAGAAGTACAGATAAGAACATAGCATTTAAAGATACAATTTATAAAAATCAACAAATAAAAGTTATAAACCATAAGTAAATATTTACAAATATATTTGTTCCTACTGTAGAAATATAACAGCAGGGCATAAAGTACCTGGGATGCCTGAGGGTGTTAGTAGGCATGAGAGATAGGGGGGAAATGAACAGAGGGAGAAGAGTTAGGAGAAGAAGAGAGAAAAAGGGGGGGAGTATGAGGTGGAGGAGGAGAAAGGGAGGGAGGAAGAGAAGAGCCGAGAGGGAAATAGTTGGGAGAAAAAGTTATGCAGGGTGGGAGCAGGAGCATTCCCAGAGAGATATTAGGTGTGAGTGAAGTGAGGTTTTGAGGGTGGAGTGGCTAGCGGTGGTACGGATGAATTGTGGTAGGGAGTTCCACTGGAGTGCTAAGGCAAAGGACAGGAGATTTTTATGTGGAGGACGGGTAGGTTTGTGCAGTTCAATCAGATTCTGGTTGTTGGATCTTAAGAGTCTTTCAGGAAGGTGCATTTGAAAGGTAAAGGAAAGGGAGGGGCAGAGGGAGGGACTGAAGATGAGTTTGTGAGTGTGACTGAGTTAAATGTATGTGAGATAATTGGGCAGCTCTAAACAGTTTAGTTTGTGGAGGATGATACAGTGATGGGTAGAAGATTTGAGGTTGAGGCAAATTTGGCAATTTTATTATAACAGGAAGAGAGTTTTGTCTTAAGAGAGGATTGTATGTTAGTGAGGAGAGAGACACCATATATGAAAGAGGGGATGAGGTATGTGGTGGAAAGAATGTGCTTGGTAGAGGGAGTAAGGTAGCGATTGTGGCGGTAGAGCATACCAAATTTCTGGTGGGTTTTTTTTATATTTATTTGTAGATGAGTGTTGAACTTAAGCTGGTCATCAGTGAGGAAATAGTTTAGCCTCGGATACTAATTCAAGAGATGTATTGTTCTGGCTAGTGAAGGAGAATGAGGTTTTATCTATGGTGCTGTTTTAGAAGGGGTAAATATCATAAGTTTAGTTTTTGAGGCATTGAGTCCTAGGTGGTTGTCTAACATCCACTGTTCAGTGGTAGAGAAAGCATCTTTGGTTAGCTTTATGAGGGTAGGGGTGGAGGTGGCAGAACAGATGATAGTAGAATTGTCTGTGTATTGGATGAGTTTTGCATTGGGGATTGAATGGTGGAAATCATTTATGAAAATATTGAACAGAAAGGGACCTAGTATGGAACCCTGTGGTACGCCTGTGGTGGTGTTGAGGAATGAGGAGGTGGCTTTTTTCCATTTTACTGCTTGTTGTCTATTAGAGAGGTAACTAGTGAACCAGTTGAGACAGAAGAGGGATAGATTTAGATTGGAGAGCTTAGGAGAAGGTTATGAGAGATGGTGTTGAAGGCTTTTGAGAGGTCTAGAAAGAGGGTAGATATGATATGGCCAGATTCACAGGCTATGTTAACAGTTTCAATAAAGGAGAGGAGAGCAGTGGAAATGCTGTGGCCATGTCTGAATCCATGTTGTGTGGGAGTGAGTAGATGGTTTTCTATTAGATTGGGTAGAAGTTGTAGGTGAATATATTTTTCAAGAAGTTTAGAGATGGGGATAGGATGGTGATAGGTCAGAAGTTTGGAATATCGTTATTGTTGCCCCCTTTATGTAGGGGGGATAATAAAGGCCTTTTTCTAAATGTGGGGTATGTAGCCTTCTTGGATTGAAAGATTTATAGGATGCAGATGGGGAAGACAATGACTTCAGCCCCTATCTTTAAAAAGTAGGAGGGAATGTTATCAGGGGTATTAGAGCATGGTTTCAATTTTTGGAGAAGTTTTTTTATTGCGGATATGGGAATGGGTCTTGTAGAGAAAAGAGGAGATTGGAAGGTGGTGGTATTAGTGGATGAAGAGGTATGAGGAGGTAGAAAAGAGGATACAGAGTTATTAGTAAAGGATGATGTTAGTTTGGTAATGGAGTTGATGATAAATTTATTCTGTACATTTTTTGTACCATTTCATGGGGTGGCAAAAGCCACATCACTATGGCTAGGCTTACAAATGCCCCAGGGCAGATAGTCTAGTACTATACTATGAAACTATAAAGAAAGAGTTAAATTGGGTGTCCAAATCCATGTCAGAGGCATTTGGATCTGGGCAAGGGTTTTCTTTTTTGTTGGGGTAGAGGAGGGTGGTAATACCATTCCAGAATATTTTAGGATTTGTCTTGTGGCTAGTTTGGAGTAAGCAGAAGTAAGCTTTGCAGTCTGCTATAATGAATGTTTTGAGTTTGTTGCGGCTTTGTATTGATTGAGGGTGATGGGAGTTTTATTTTTCTGTTGATGTTTCCAAGCTTTGTCTCTAAAGTGCATGACAGCACCGTCTTCCTTTGGTTAGCCAAGGGGCAGTTTTACTTTTTATTCTTTTTGTTTTTAATGGGGCAAAGGTATCTAAGAGGTTTAAGAATGTTGTATTAAAGTAGCTGATGCATTCTCCAGGGGGATGGTTTTTAGAGGTCTCCAGTTTGTGGATTTTAATGAGTTAAAAAACGTGTTGGGATTGAAGTTTTTAAGGGAGCATGTGGAGATATAGTTATGCGATAGTTGTAAGGGGGAGGGAAGGCGGTGAGTGAAAGTTGGGAAGTGATCACTAAGAGAGTCGGGAAGGTTGCCACTATCAGAGATATAATGAGGGTGTGAGACTAAGATCCAGTCTAGGGTGCTACCTGAAGAGTAGTCTTTGGAGGGTCTAGTTGTAGAATTGATTAGCTGGGAGAAATTATAGAGGATTATATTAAGGGAGTTTGTTGAGGATTGTATGGATGACAAGTTAATGTTCACATCACCCAGGATTATGGTTTCACTGCAAATGTTGGTGGAAAACCAGGAGAGAATATCTTCGAGTACTTGGATATTGTCTCCAGGAGGGGTGTAGAGGGAGGCTATACATATATGCTTGTGTCTATTTATTTAAAGTAGAGCTAGAATTAATTTGGTGTTGGCAAATTGGGAATAGGTTCAGTGTATGGAGTAATTGAGAGGGAGGATGAATAGATGAGAGAGCTACTCCTCCAGCTTTTTTATGGGTCCTATCTTTTCTTATGATGGAGTAGTTGGGGGGTGTTATTTCAGAGTCCTTTGTATGGGGTTTTAACCAAGTTTCAGAGACCAAAACGATATCTGGTTGATTATGGAGAAGCCATGCATGGAGATTGGGGATTTTGTTAGCTATACTTTGAGCATTTAGTGAAGTGAATAGAAAGGATTTTGCTGTTGAGCGGTTGGGGTAGAGGGGCCAGGGTTAGGGTGCATGTCAGCAGAGAGGAGGACGGTAATAAGTTGGTGAATATAGAGGATGAGGTATTTGGACTGCTTAGTGTCAGATTTGAGTGTCATATGTTTTGTGGGGGTAGGACTGATTAGAGTGGAAGTACAGTGCTTGAAGGAAGAAATACATTTGTAGGGAAAAAGTAGATAGTGGTTGGCAGGATAGGGGGATATTAGGATTGATGAAGTGTGTGGGCTGTATGGGAAGTGAGTAAGTTGTATGAAAGGGTGGAGAATGATTGGAAGTATGAGGCTGAGTGAGATAGTTGAAATAGGATAAGGTGAGAAGTAGATGAAGTAAATGAATTGTGAAGAAAGCTGGTTTTGAAAGCATAGTGGGTTTAGAAATGTGTTGAGGTAAGATATTATATTGAATAGATAGTGGAGTGGGCTGTCCTGAATTTTGTAAGATATTGTAGGAGAGAATGGGGGAGGAGAAGAGTAGTTGGTAGGGGTGGCTTGTAAGGAATTATTCTATTGCATGATAACTATAAAAATGGATCAATGGAGGTTAAAAAGGATTGGAAAGAGAGATTGGATAAGCAATTCACAAAGAAACAATGGGAGAATATATGTATGCCTCTCAAATATGCAACAGAATCTAGAAGATTTAGGATTTTTGCTTGGAAATGTTTACATAGCTATTTTTATACCCCAAGTAGGCTCCAGAGAATTGTTCCTCAGATAGCAAATGCTGGAGATGTGACAGAGAAGAAAGAGATACTTGGGAACATATTTTCTGGGAGTGCGATGAGTTGCTGGACTTTAAGGATTTCTTGCTGGATGCACTGTTGGAGATGCTGGGTGGGCAGATTGGTGTGATGAGGGAGATGATTTTTCTGAGCTGTGATACAGAGTTTGACTTGCCTAGACATGGTAAGGCCTTGCTCTGTCTAATTATGGTGACTGCCAAAAAAAGCAATTACTAGAAAATGGAAATCAAAATCTAAACCAGCTATATTAGAAGTCGTGAATATAGTAACAGAGATAAAACAACTGGAACTGAGATCTTTAGAAAAGGCTAGGAGCAGACAACATAGGAACAAATGAGAATTGTGAAAACAATTCATACAGGGGAGAAATGAGGTTTAAAAGAAGACAGGACTTAAATGACCTATGTAATATTTGACTGAAAATGATTGAGTAGATTATAAGTGATGTATAATGTCTGTAACTGGGAATGTGTCAGTATGGTTTGCGATGTAAAATGCTTGCAACTAGGATTGTGCCAGTGTGGTTTGTTTCCATTTATATAAATGTATGATTGTTTATGTCATAAGTGATGGTTTAATAAAGATGTTTCCTGTTTAAAAATGAGGCAGGAACTGAATAATTTATGTAATGTTGCTTAGGTTATATGATATATAGCAATATATGTGAAGTATAATGTATATTAATGTGTTAATACAGTTTGATTACTTTTGTATAAATGTAAATTTGCCTATGTTACAAGTGATAATTCAATAAAGGTGTGTTAAAAAAAAGACATGTAGTAGGCAATCTTTCAAACTGGTCATAGATATGTGAGTGTAGTGAGTGAGTATATGTATTATGCACTAAACCAACACTATATCCACAGTAAGCTTCAAAGCTTTGTAGCCATTGGTTACTGAGACAAGCAGTAATATCCCCACAATCCTGTCATGCGTAAATTTGACTATCAGAAAATGGATGGATAGATGGTTCATTTATAAGCTGTCACAGGTCATAACTTTGTGACTTGTAATATGTTTTGCTTGATATGTATTTGCAGGTGATATCAGTGCTGGTTAATGTTTCTATGCCTACCTTTATCCACATGTGAGCGTATGTGTTACAATGTTTATCCAAATGTGAGTGTATGTGTTACAATGTTTATCCACATGTGAGTGTATGTGTTACATAGGAACACTGTGGCTGGGGGGTCCAGAATGTGGGTATACATTATAGTATTTGTTTTGGGAATGTCGGTTTATAATATATTAGCTTTTCTATGCAGCAATCATCTAAATGTCAGTAGTGTTGTCAGCTGCGTTAAGACCAGAACATAAATGTCAAAGTGAAGTGGCCAGAGAATGGTTATCTGGTATTCCCCATAATAGTTCTTTAAATATATCAGAGAATCTTGCGCTGAACAAGCACACCAGAATGCAGGCTTGGAGCCAGCCCTGGGTGACATTGACAGGTGAAAACTTGTTGGCTGGGTAACCTGTGTATCCAGTCTGGGCTTAGATCACAAAAGGCCATATTAACTCATTAACTCCAATGGAGCTCAGGAACTTTGCACTGTAACTTCCAGTGGGCAGAGCCTAAGCCTTTTGACAGAATTAAATTATGTCATTACATTTCAAACAAATGTTCATAACTCTAGAACCATAGGGGTTATGAAAGAAGTATAAATGGCAAACACTTCATCATAAATTATTTTTATAGTGGTAGTATTCTTTAGGTTCTAGGTCTTAAACCAAATTTTATAAGTCGCACTAAATAGTGTAACTATTACATTTGTAATATTTGGTAAACAACTTAGAATATCTCAGCAACCACTCAAGTTACATTTTAATCATCTAGCTGAGAGCTTTCATTTGAGGCTAATGAGTTCTGTCTGTATTACTTGGTTGTTGGGATATTTAGAAAAATGTGAAAATTATATCTATATTAATTAATATTATAAAACAGTTAATATCTATTTACTTGCACTACACAGAGGGCAAATATTAATACAACTGAGTTTGCCATTGTGTAAGCTTTAAGATGAAACTTTTAAAACCTTGTACATAGCATGGTTCTGGAATTATTGATGCAAATATTAGCAAGCAAAATTTGATGCCTAGGGGCGTCAGTAGGAGTTAACTGCAGATGCACCTGGAGGCGTCACTCGGATGTAATTTAAGTAGAAATCCACACCATATTATAGCCAACTGACATGCTCCCATGTCACCTACAGCCCTAAAAATCTAAACAAACTGATATCCCTCCCTATCAAGCCTAACACTATTCTCCTGGGAGACTTCAATCACCCATTAACTGAGAAACCTACACCACTTCAAATAAATATGCACAAAGATTTCTAGATTTCATTAATGTCAGCTTCCTAGACCAGCTGGTTCAAGTCCAAACTAAGGGTTCATCAATATTGAACCTAGTTCCCACTGATATACTCTATGCTCAAAACCTACAGTTACCACATCACAGCTCAAATCTGTCCAATGGTCAATAACACTCACTATTACAGCAAAACCTGATTTACCACAAAAGCTTTCTGTTTTCAGAGACTACTGCGAGGCAAATCTAATTAAGCGAAATGATGACTTAATGACCTGATGAAATGTAAGTGCCCTAGTAACCTCAGTGGTTCCATCTCAGACACTTCCACAGTTGCAGATGATTTATATGTCCACCTCAAAGCATACATAGAGGCATCTGTCCCCATAAATATAAATACAATGCCAAATTTAGGAATAAACCCATATGATGTTATCCCTTTATAAGCAAACCATACAATAAGAGGAAGAAACTTATAACCTGTAAAAGCAAACTTAATACCCCATCAAATAGAGATGAACTCAAAAACATAAACAAAAAACTCAGGAACAAAATGAAATGCTCCAAAAGTAACTATAAATTGGCAATTGCAAGCTCTGCTAAGAACAATCACAAAGCCTTCTTCACTTATATTAGAAACCTTAGAGCTAATGCCCAGTAATGCTCAGAGCTACTACAAAACAACAGCAGTTACCCATCCCTTCAAGACACTGCAAACATCTTCATGGACAAATTCAGCTCTAACTCTACTTCCTTATCTCTCTTAAACTTTTCCCAACTTATTAGCACGACAACACCAACCTCTCTGATCACCTCCACACAAGTCCCCAGTGCTCTGTCCATGGTCAATAACACAAGCTCCATGTGTTGTGATAAAATGTCAGGCTGCCTTCTTGTCAGCACCAAATGCTGTCTGGTAAGTTCACTGCTAAGTATAGTCCTCCTCAGATTCTCCACTGGATTTGTGCTAGAGGAAAGAAGAACTATGGTAGTCATCCTGTTCCAGAAGGAGGACCCACTACTGATCCAGGAAGATATAGACCAATAAGCCTCATTAGCCTTATCTGCAAAGCAATGCAACACATCACTATGAACTTATTAACAAGGACATAGGCAGTTTTCAAGGTCTGGACTCAAGCCAATTTGGGTTTGTTAAATATAGATCCTGCTTCCTGAACCTGAAGGTCTTCTTTGGCAAGACACTGCTACATTAGACTCAGGCAAATAATTTCAGAATGCCTGCCTGAAACTGGCCAAGGACTATGATACCATCCCACATTCTGGCATTATCAGTATGCTAATTAAACAATAAATCCTTATGTTAACTGCTGGATTGCAAACTGGCCAATGGTCAGAACCCAGTCTATTAGTGTGAGAGTCAAACTCTCTTCAAAACTCATAGTTATCAGTGGTGTCCTCAGGAATTTGTTCTAGAACCACTTCTTTTTGGTGTCTACTTCTCTGATGTCAAGGTTGACATCAAGGACCTGTGGCTGACCACATTTCTAGGTGACTCCAAACTTGAAGTTGTCATTAACTCCACATGTGACTTCCAGATTCCTCAGGAGGATCTAATATGCACCAGTAAGTGGTGCCATGACCACAGCCTAAAACTGAATGCCAAGAAATGCAGTATTGTGTCCTTTGGCAAAACTGTGCACCAATGTACCTATTGCATAGTTGGCTCAGTCATTAGGGACCTGAAAATTTCTACTGACAATGAACTATCCTTTGATCACATCTATCTACTGTTGTTAAGTCCTTTTACCTAGTCAGACTCAGGAGTAGTTTTTCCAGATTTAAGGAAATTATCATCAGTCTTTGTTTGTCTCTCATTAGGCCAATAGTAGAGTATCAGTGGCCCCTTATGTAAGTAGTTTTCTAAGCATATGACCCAGCTCGGGAGACCACAGCATTTCTTCACTAAGATAATCAAGGTTATGTCTTTCTTGAGCTATCAAGGCTGCCTTAAAGTGTTCTGTCTCCTGCTTCCTACAGCTTCTTGAGAGGTGACCTCTGTCTAGCCAGCAGAGGCTCAAAGTTTCCAATCCTTTATTACTTCCTGCACATCCACAAAACTAATAATATCCTAAACATCTGCTTGAGAGATTTTAATTTCAATGAATCATAAATAAGACCTGCTGGTGAGATGGATATATATTCCAAAGAATCTCTCTTTTATAGAATAGAATTCTTTTGGATATAATGCAAAGTTTTTCAGAAACTGTTCAATCTTTAGCAAATACCTTACCTCCTGTTACCACCACTGACTCATCCATGCCAACCACTGACTCATCCTTGCCAACCACCCTACCCCAAGTGTTACAACTGCAGCCTGTCCCAACATCTCTCATAAACTCCCTACTTCTTAAGCTTAAACTATGCACTCCATCAGCTGACCTCCTCCCAGCTGAATACCTTCAAATGGCAGCTGGAGTGCTTACTTACCCTGTTTCCATCTTAATTAACAGAACCATTACAGAAAGTTCCATCCCATCCCTCTGGAAAGTCTCATATATTATCCCACTGCATAAGGGTGAGAACTCAAATGAACCCTCAAACTTCCTCCCATAGCCCTACTTTCCCCTTTAGCAAAAATTATGGAGAGATGTATTCACCGTCAGCTACTTTATCATCTCCTTCAAAACCACTTGCTATTTGACTGCCAGCATGGTTTTAGGCCTTTCCATAGTACTACAACTGCTTTACTATCCTTTTCTGACTGCATTAATAAAAATCGTAACAACAGCTTACTGCCCTCAGCCTTCTTTATTGACCTCTCAAAAGCATTTGATATGGTTATTCATCAGTTACTGTTAAACTCACTCAAATCACTTTCACTAGATACCCAGACAGTTAATTGGTTCAAGTCCTATCTAAGAAATAGACAACAAGCAGTCCTCTGGGAAAATAAACTATCTACTCTTCTCCCTATAACTCTTGGAGTTCCACAAGGCTCTGTTCTGGGACCCCTCTTCTTCACTATTTTCACAAATGATCTGAAAAATCTCCCTTCCACAAACCACCTGCATACAATATGCCGATGACTCGACATTAATATGTTCAGCCTCCTCGCCTGCTGGACTCCATTTGAGTACCCAAGCAGTATTTACCTTATTTGA
This sequence comes from Protopterus annectens, assembly GCF_019279795.1. Lineage (NCBI taxonomy): Eukaryota > Metazoa > Chordata > Ceratodontiformes > Protopteridae > Protopterus > Protopterus annectens. The sequence continues at coordinate 386,888,819 of NC_056749.1, forward strand.
AAACTGGTTCCATCAATGCTGTCTCCTCTTTAACCCCAAAAAAACTAAATTAAGTACTAATCTATGAACCTATCTATGAATCTATGAACCTAATTGGTACTATTCTCTCCCACTCAGAAGTCTCCTGTTATCAACTTCACAATTACATCTAATAATGGTACTGTAATAACTCCGGACACAACCACCAAACTTTTAGGTGTAACAATTGATCATAATCTAAACTACGACACACATATCAACCTAACCATTAAATCTGTTAATAAAAAACATGGTTTCCTCTACAGACTTAAACCCTATTTCACACCTTTAGCTAGGACTGCTATTGCCCGAACTCACTTAATCTCCACCTTTCTCTATGCATTGTCACTCTATACCAACTTATCCAAAAATAATCTTCATAAGTTGGAAACAGCCTATAATAACATAGCTAGATTTGCCACTGGTGCTCCTTTTCAAACCCACCACTGCCAAAATCTTAAATTGCTAGGATGGCTGGAATTGCAAAGCCAGATTCTTTTCCAGCAACGTACGACTATACACAAGATCTTACACCATCCCACAGATACACCCATACTCTCTACCCTTATCTGCCCATATAAAAATCTAACAACCCTTCGATCAGCTAATAAGGAACTAGTAGTTACCCTAAAAGCCAACAATAAATCTGGAGATAGCTTGTTCTCAAACTCTATTGGTAACTCTTGGAACACTCTTCCAACTGAACTAACAGCCCTTTCTTCTACCCCACTTTTCAAGAAACAATTAAGAATGTTCCTTAAAGCCCATGCACAAATCCTGACTGACACTTTCTCCCCTAGCAGGGCCATTCTTTACTATCTATCTTTAACATGCTATTTCTGGTGCTCTGATATTCTCTATTAATTCCTACTGTAGTAGCTCACCTGCTAAGGTTTGGTTAACTTTATAAACAATGTTACCCTAAAAAAAAATGTTTTATTAATCCTTTTACTCAAAATGTTTTACTTATTTAGTCTGGTATGTTGGTATGTTACTGTAACAGTACTATATAAATGTTCCTGTATTTGAAATGTTTTACCTGTCTGACATTATCTGTATTGTATATGGTCAAGATTTCTGTCTTGTAAATTGTCTTAATGTGGAGCTTTTTTCTCCGGGCCTCCACTGAAAATGGACATACATCCAGTCGGACTATCCGGGTCAACAAATGTAAAATAAATAAATAAATAAAGTAGCACCCTGTCCCTCTTTAAGCATAACCTGGATGAATGGATGGGCATTTCCAAATATACCTGTGGTCTGGCTCCTCAAACCCTCAAAAAGGAGTTGAAACTAAGTATAAATCAGTTATGTCAATGGGTACAATTTAGGATACCGTGGCTAGGCTACTAATGACCCTATAGCCTATTATTAACCTCTCAACATATGAAACTATGAGTTAGATAAATTAATTGATGATGTGGTAAATGATCCTGGGTTGAACAGCTGTTAATTTCATGGTTGGTTTAATACTCTTGGCCTTACCTTGAGTTGCACAAAAACAGTGGCTATGCTTTTTGAAACTAGTAATTAACATCTCCCTGTACTTGACCACTAGTCAGTGTTTTCTGTGCAGTGGGATTGGTTGGCATGTAATCCAAGTAAACCAGTTCAAATTCCTTGTTTTTTGATTCTGTCATCACCTGAATTTTGCAGTCTATTTCAATAAATTGTCAGCAGAACTCAAGGGACTCCAAGGAACATATAAAAATTATTCCATTTGTTAACAACAGAAGCCAAAAAGTAACTTACTAAAAAATATTTTCTACCTTTTCTAGAATGACTATTTCTAGTTACTACTGGCTCCTCCTACAGTTACAGTAGATTACAGTGCACTTCAATAAACAAGATCTGTAGATTTATGTTTCATTTCCTAGACATTGGCATCATTGTGTAACTCTCCAAATATCCAGTATGTTACTAAGTGTCCAAAGGACAAGTCTAGTCTACTACTCCTTGATTTGCAAAGTTCTTCATCTAAAATGCTTCAAACCAAAGTGATTACCCATAATTTATGGTGCTATACCTTCAACCGTCTGACCTTAGCAAGCCTGCAGTATTCACTGCAGAATTGCTTAGACTGAAGCCCAGTGTCTGTCATATATTGCCAGTCACAATTAGGAATTTACCATCACTACACCAATGTAACACTGGTCTTACCATTTATATAACCAGAAGATACTAATTGTGACTTTATAGATGGTTACCATTCCTCATCTAGTTATACAACAGTTCTGTGAATTTTAGGTGTATCACTATGCTTTCAATGGTTACTGTGCACAGACTACATAAGTGGTAGTTACACACTGCTAAACACCATGTGTCTGCTGATGTCTAGATTTTTGTGTATTTATTTATCATAAGAGTTTATAAGGGTAAAGGGGCCACCTGAAAACAGTCTTTTTTGTCTTAAGTAGGTAAATATAATGAAACACGAACATGGGCCATCTCAAAGTGCATAATTTCTTATCCTCTATAAAACCTGCATATCCTGCAGTGTCACTCAATAATCTTAAGTCGGGTAACTTGGCACTTGAATGGTTCTTTTCATATATGAAGAATTGTGTATATTGAACTAGATCACAATGTTTTATGATTTGCACAATTATTGGTGTATATTGGGGGATGCTGTTGGTGCCCCTGTTGTTCCTGGTTCCTAAAAATACTTTAAGTCCAGTGTTCTGAAATCTTAATGTACGCTGCTGGTGTAGTGTCGCTTTTGACTGACACCAGTAGACTGACATGTTTCTGAGATTCAGAATGAGCTTTTTGGTTAAGCTTCACAGGTAAATAATAGCAGGTAAAAACTTCACTTGAATGTTCTGAAATTTGTGGTTTTGTATAACTTTCTAAGATAAATAGCTTAGAGCTAGCAATGGGATAGGGATCTTTCTGGTTTCTCAGTTCAGTTATTAAAGCCTAATATGACAGCTTTTCTGGTTTCTGAATTCAATTATCTAGGCTTAACATTTGAGTCATTTCAGTTTCATATAAATTATTTAATTTAAAAAGAGTATGTTTGACTTCCTCAGCTTAACAGAATTAAATATTTTATAGCAGGAAATCTGTACGTGGTATTGGCAACATTTTCTTGTCATTACTTAAGAATAATAATTTGTACATCTTCTCTAAGAAAAAGTTGTTAAGAAAGTTAAATTCTTCTGCTAGGATGCAATAATGTTAAGTTTTGAATTCATCATATAGAATTGTTATAGTTTTTTTCCTGATCTGTGCTCCCATTTCAGTTGCTAAGAACATATTCTAAAAAATTACAAAATAGTATGATACCTTGAATCTATTTTCAATATTTATTCCTCTTCTAAATTATCTTTTCCTCTTGTGGTTTTTATGTAGAATAAAACTACCGAAGTAAAATATTTAATATTACATTATTTTGCATAAAATGAAAATTATTGTAAATTGCATTGCTTATTCTGATTTACAGCTGTAAAACAAACTTTTTTCATTAACTATTTTGCAAAATAATGATGACTTGATGTTTAATTTTTAGTAGTAATATAAAATGTTCATGACATATTCTACATATGAAAACAAGCAGTTGATTCACTGTTTGCTTTTCAAGTTGGACCAGCAAACCCTACTTAGCAGGCTGTAAAAGATGGCTTGCTTTATCCCCTGGTTCAATAGTTAGTTTTAACACAGTCTCCTTTAAGTATGTATTGAAGACTAATTGTTGTTGTGTCTTTCTGCTTATCCCGGTTAGGGGTCTCCACAGCGGAACTCCGGTCCGCTAATGTTTGGTAGTGGATTTTTATGTGCCAAGTTACCAGCCCTGATGCACAACCTTCAATGAAGGCACGCTCATTCACGCATGCCTCCACACAGAAGACGCTCTAGCTGAGAATAGAACGGGACAACGTCTTGCTGTGAGACGACAACGCTACCGTAGCACCACTACCACGGGATTGTATTGAAGACTCATTCTTATTGCTAAATGATGATCTGCCTTAAATATCATAAGGATGAGACCATGGACCAGAACTGTTCTTATTCTTCTGCAAGCATCAGAAAGGCTCTACCAGGAAATTACAATATATATTGAAAATGTAATTGTGTCATAAGCCACCAGACTCATACTAGCATAAGTCATGTCAACAAGGAAGGATCTGTATTTCATCAGTTCATCTTACCTGAAAGATAATCAACAGCCAACCTCCCCCCAAAACAAACTCTGTTGTTTACAACCATAATTAAGCTGCAGCAAGTCCCAAAAATGTGGACATTTATTTCCTTGCAGACGCAGTTAACTACCAGTGTGCAGAAATGCGCATGGCAAGAGCGGTAACCAGCTGCCTCCTTCAGTGCCTATCTTAAACACGTGCATAGATAATTTGGAAAACAAGATAGAACATCTAGAAAATACAAATGCATCTGCATGTTTCTGCAACAAATGCTGAAAAAGACTTTAGACATTACAGTACAAGGTTGTCAAAGTTGCACTCCAGTCTTTACAAAAACACGTGTTGATGCAAGTTGAATACTTCTCTCCTCTGTATGTGTCCTCTTATCTTCAGAATAACTCACAATACCCTAATGGTTCTCCCTGACAAACTAGCTGGCGAAATATCATTATAGTTTATACTTTGGCAGTCTGTAATTGTAAGCCTAAGTTACCTCCATGGTAAATCTTTTGTCCAACAAATTTACAAATACTACTTCCACTGCATAGTTATATACAAATGCTACTGCCATAAACATGCTGCAATCTAGCTGCAACTTGCCCATTAATACTATGCATCACCATATGACATCTTCAGTATCTACTGTTTAAAATCTCTACATCAGTATTTCTATAAAACTTATCAACAAGAGTACCTTATGTACAAAATGTAAAACTGTGGTTGTGGCCTATATATCTGTTATTATATAAAACATTGTAAGTACTCATGCTGATTGAAGTTTTTACTATTTATCTACAAGTTATATCAGTTCTGACCAATAAAGTTCCAGTATGAAAATTTCATCTACTCAGTAAATAAAATGAAAAAAAGGTAAACTAAAGTGGCCTGATGAAGATTCGTTGAAAGCGCTAGCCCTGTGTTTTAATTATTCTAATAAACGTGGTTTCTACTGGACGCTTGGATTTATTTTTACATGCTGGCTGCGTGTTTTTTCTACAAGCTATTGCCCAGTGGATGAGTAGGTTTGAATGAACACTCTATGGTGATTTTGACTCTTGTTTATTGGATTAAGAGTTCGCAAAGTAAAGCAGTTTATAGTTTACAGCTTCGTTTCTCTTTGTGGAACATTTGGTTACCTTCTGTGACTGACTTGAACTGAACACAGCAAGTATACTTCCCACTATTTAAGCCTGGTTTTTTGTTAAACTAAATAAGCTGTTTTCACAATAATTACATGATCTAGACAATGGCAAGATATGTACAAGAAAGTAAATCTAAAGTCACTTTTGCTTCTTGGTACATGTAATGTCAAGGAACATTACGAAGTCATAGGAGTCAGCACATCTCACAGATACAGATATACCTATAAATCTGCATCTATATCGATATCTAATTATATATATAAATGTAGCTATGTATATATGTGTGTGTGTGTGTGTGTGTGTGTGTGTGTGTGTGTGTGTGTGTGTGTGTGTGTGTGTGTGTGTGTGTGTGTACATATTTATTTATTTATTTACCAATGCAATGCACTGATAGTCATGACCATTTGCAAAAAAACAGCCCTGGTGAATGAACATTCGCATATGGTAACTATAGAGATATTAACATACAAAGAAGTAATTTACAAAAAAAATGGTAACAATACAAAAAATACAATAAGTACAAACAGTAATGTGGTGGATTTGCCCAAAGCACAGGGAGTACATGAGAAAGTAAGCAAATTTGCATATACATATGTACAAAAAAATAGGGTTTAAGACTTAGGTTAAAAGACAGGAAGGTGAGTTTTAGGCTGGATAGGAGTGGACGTTTTATGTGAAAAGAACATGAGCAGGTAAGCAAATTTGTATATACATATGTACAGAAAAGAAGGATTAGGAGGATAAAAGACAGGAAGGTGAGTTTTAGGCTGGATAGAAGTGAGAGTTTTATGTGATTTTTTTCTTTACAGGAACAGAGCACTTGGGTTACAGTTGAAGGTGGATGACAAAGTCCTGTTTAAAGTTGGGTAATTTGGAATCTTCTCTAACAGACAGAGGAAGAGACTACCAGAGAAAGCATGAAAAAGCCAAAGACAGAGAAAGTGAAACTTTGGAGAATGAATATCTGGAAGACTGGAATGATGACTGGAGAGAGAGAGAGAGAGTGTGTGTGGTTTGTGACAAGTAACGTAAGTTGTAAGATGTGTTTTTTCATGGAGTTTGGCAGAAAGTGGGGCAAAAGAGTTAAGCTATAGCAGCTTAAGCAGATGATACTCAAAGTCCCAAGTAGAAGACTGAGTCTATGTCTAATGGGAGTCATTTGTGTACAAAACAACAGAAGAGAATCTGTTGCAGCTGCTTATCATTAACACTGCAAAACATTATCATAAACAGCTGCAAGCTCAATCTACCCAGTAAGTTCATAGCTCAGGATCATTTGTTCTTCATCAGACAAATACCTCCTCTTGCCCTTATCCTGAATAAGAGAAATCTCTTTCTGTAATCCCACAAATTAAACAACTATACAGCACAGACTAAAACAAATAATACTGTTTATGCATTTGTATGTGTTTTCATTCTAGCCCAACGGCACATATGTCATCTTTAGCTGAAAGGATTATGTAACTAATGTACAACATTTGTCTCCTACACTGGTTGTCAAATAAAACTAGAAAAAAAGCCAGCACTTGACCATCTCATAAAGAAATAAGAAAGAAGCCCATTCACAAAGCCAGCAGCATACTGTAGTTACACTATACCAGACTAATTGAAAGGCAATAGCTTTTCAGGCAGAAAATTGTCAGCTTAACTTTCAAAATAATCAGCACAACTGAAGTTTATTTCTTTGTGAAGGTGGTATTGCATTAGTTATACAAATTTAATGTCAAACAATTGAATGACCAGAATCCTGAGTTTGAAAAGTAAATCCTAGTCTGCTTTCTTTGACCTTTTGAATGCATGGCATTGTCTCTGTGTTTAATGTTAAAATAATATTGCACTCAGAGAGGTTTCAATGGGTAAGAAATCACTAGGCTTTAATGATATTGCAGTTTGTGTACCTACTCTGAATTGTCATTCTGCTGAATTATCTTGTATAAGAATTGCAGAGTAAATCAGAAAGCTAAGCAATAAAATAATTTAAGCTCTTGAAAGTAAGAATACTAAAAGCAACATAAGTGACATTAGGATATCAGTTTTGTGTTCTGAGCACAAGTAGCCTTTGGAAATGAATTTAGCATTTCCTAGCAGTGCTGATCATTTTTAATAGCACTGTTTCTTTCCATTTGAAATATTCTGATCAAGCCTCATGGTTATTTTTGCATTCTTCTAATAGACACATGCAATTATACTATCATGTTGTTATAGTGTAACCACATCTTTACTATATAAATGTGATATTGTGCAATTATGAGACTCATTTGTGTACTAATTAGCCCCTGACACTTTAGCATAATGTTATGGGAATCACATTGGAAATAAAATTTAGCATTTGGCTGACTTTGTTCAGACACACACACACACACACACACACACACACACACACACACACACACTCACACACACACACACACACACACACACACACACACACACACACACACACACACATGCAAAGTCACTATCTCCTTCTATTACCAGTGCAATACAGTAACCCTACTCACCTTAAAATTCTTCACATGTGTAAACACAAACTTGCATGTAAAAAGTATCAAAGATAGCTCTACTTTCATCATAACTTGAGCATGAGGCAAAGCAGACATGTTTTTGAAAGGAGGAGCAGACGAGTGTTAGAAAATGTGTCTTACTGCATGACGTTTTAATAGCAAGTACATGATTGCAGATGTCTGCATCATGTATCTCAGAGCGTGGTGCACTTCCTGCTGTAGTGCAGATGAGAATGAAAGTCTGTTTAGTTTTTTGTTTATTAACTTGTTAAGCAAAGTAGTACAAGGACCACACAGACCTATTTCACTCAGGACAGGTTTTACCAAAACTAATGATATAGAATTACAGGACAGATAATGTAGGTTTGCTATGTATGTATGTAAAGCTTTCTTAACTGGGTAGGTGGGCTTGTATGAAGACCCATTTCATCCATGACCTGGGTACAGAGGTGCACACTAAACAGTGACATAGTACATCCACAGTACTAATTATAGTAACAGGCAGTGTAAAATAGAGTTGGTATAAAATATGGAGCACAGTCACACTATTATTTACAAGTACACCTGATATAAAATGTTGAGCAAAAATAGCTTACAGTGTTAAACAGTACAGGAGCCATAGCAGCATGGTCGTGGTGATTACTACTAAGAAATGTTGCACAGTGCTTAACAAAAATGGTGCACAAATCAAAATTTGTCAGCAGTTAACTTGGTAGACATTGGATGAAATAGTAAATACTGAATATCTAGTAAACTGCAGACAGCAAGCAGCTACCTAAGCAGCCAGCAGGTAGCCATCTAATTTACATGATCTACCTGTATTTAATTACATTCTGTGAACTGCAGAAAGATATAGACTCTAGGTAACTGTTCAAAGTACCCTGACTGCAGTAATAGACGTTCTGTAAGTATCTATGTACCTACATAATCTACCATTACTATCCATATAAGAAATGATTATTCAACCAGCCCTGGAAGGTAAAGGTAGCACTGTGGACTAACCATCTATTAAGATAACATATGCATATATATTTACAATTGAAAGTACTCACTAGATTATTGTATAAATTGAAAAGAAACGTAAGCACGGGCGAAGAAATTAAAGAGCTGACCATGTGCTTACCCTTGGTCTGCAAAGCAGGTGCATTTGTACGTTTCTTTTGAGGTGTGCTAAAACTTTTTCCATGAACTCAAAATATTGAGTGATTGACAGGTGGCTCCAGTTCACTGGAAGGGTTGTACCAAATTTTTTTTTACTATTATATGAATAATCTCATCTCATTCAATCACCATGAAATTATTTAGACCCCAAACAACTAAAACTTTGTGAAGTTTCTACTGACAACAATAACAGCACCAAGGGCACAAACTACAGAATGGGCAAGCCCCCTGCAACCCTCAGTGCAGGAGTAAGCAGCATCACCCATATATATATATATATATATATATATATATATATATATATATATATATATATATTATTTTACCTAACACACTCCTGTCTACATGCACAATCTTCAGACCACAACGCTAATGTCTGTAATGCATGAAGGTCACAATATCTAACTGTAATAGTCTGAAAATATATAAGGGCATAGAATGAGATACGTATGACACTGTGGTACCATGGAGTAGTCTTCTCTACTTCAAAGTACAGTGATCTTAAAATTAGTAAATATAAGGGACATCATAAAAATAGAAGTGTGGTTTCAATATTCAGAGTTCTGGTCTTGGACTTATTTGGAAATTGACAATAAAGTCTTCATCTTTGTGGCTTTAACATTATGAGTTTAGACAAACTGAGGTTAGATAAAATTATGGTAAACCATAAATATTTGTGTGTGTGTGTGTGTTTGTCAGCTACTTGGGCAGGGACATGAAGCACTGGTTGGTCAGAGAGGGTGCTGGAGGTTTTGGCTTGACCAGTCTGCTGATTATTGGGGATCTGGAGAGAGATGGAGAAACCATCCCCAGACTGACTGGGATCTCTGTGTGCTCTTAAGGGAAATTGTACTTTACTGTGTGTGTACTTGTCATCCTCCCAATGTGCACGTCCCTCACTGGTGTTAGTAGTAAGGACTGAGGGCAGGGGCGTCCCACTGTTCATATAGCTTTTGTATTAGGCTGATACATTGTTATTCTCTCTATTAAGAATGGCTTATTCTGTATTTCAAACTAAATAAAAGAGTCTGCACTAGCCATTAGTCAGAAAAAAACATTTTAAAGAAATGTACTTCGAATTTCAAAAATGAAATGAGCAAGAATTTAGCAAAATAAAAGCTGTTGTGAATATAGAAAGAAGAAGAAAAGTTAGAATTTAAAGAGCTCTGGTGGCAGATTTTATTAGATGCAACTAATTCCCCAGGGCTTAATGATCATATTTCTTTAACTTCAGTGTTAAAATTAAGAGCAGCCAAGATTTAATTTTACTAGCAATTGCTCCTTAGGAACAGCAGATGGTGCTATTAGGTTAGGAAGGAATTCTTAGGAAATAAAAAGTTGAAAGGGTTTTAAATGAATAAATATTTAGTAGTTTTTATTAATATGTGTATTTATGTATTTAATGTGTTTTTAAATAACTTATTGAGTGATTATGAATTTTAAACTAATGAGGAATGGTGTCTTTTTAAAGCTGAACATTGAAGTGTGTTTTTGGCAATTTTAAATGAGCCTTGCAAGCAGATGTTTTTAATGTTAATTATTCATCTAATGAACTTTATTGGTTGGTGCAGACCACATGTGAGTATATTAGGTGCTTTCAAACATTATTTGTTAGTCTGAAGAAGTCTTACATGTTTGTGGAGACAAAACGCACTTGTGTACTTTAATAGCGTTACGCTTGCTGTGATTTGTTTCTTGTACCTGTAATAAAGTGAGTTGGTCATCGCTGGTGGACTGCTTCCGTGTTTTGGATTTATTGGCTTTGAATTTTGAATTTGGCGCCTTTTTGGTTTTTGTTTGTTACGGCGCTATACCATGGATAGCAGTGCTACTGCTTTGAACCGGGAGGACTTGGGACAGTCCCGAAATTAATAGGTCAGCTAACCGAGTTGGTCGAACTACTCACCCCACTCTGTTCGGTTCTGGTTGCTACAAAAAGAAACTACGAGGGAGATGGTACGTCCGAATGGACGGAGGAAGCAGGGCATTCCAAAACAAGAGGAAAAGACACAAGCTTGAAAGGAGCCCTGGGCGGACGGAGGAAGCGGAACCGAATGGTAGCAACTTCGATCCTGCAAACACACCTATGGTTTTACAAAGATCTGGAGAATGTATGAGTAGCAACGAGTCGGGTTTAACTGACCGGAATCGCAAGAGTAATTGTTCAGGCTTAAAAGCCTCAGGTACTGTTCCCACCATTACTGACAATTTTGATATATTAGAATGGTTAAAAAATCCTATGGACACTAAATTGTACAGAGCAGAAGAAGGTGCACCAGTGGATGGTGACTCTTATGCTATGAAAGTTAATAAATTATCTGGTATGATGTATAGATACAAATCAATGAATATAGAAAATTGTTATCTCAAGGAATGTATTAAACAAAAAATAGTACCAAAGGGTTTAAGGGTCTGGAAATACCCTAACAATGTGGAACCCGGTACACCATTTCATACTGAACTTGTGAATGTATTTAATGAATGTGGTATTAGTATATTGAGGCTCATTATAAAAGAAAATAATAGAAAATTAGAAAGTTTGGAACAGGAAATTAGAGTCCTGGATGATTTTATTAAAAAGGATATGCTGTTTGAAGTTAAAAAAGAAAAAGAAAAATATTTTAGCATAGGCTCAGAAGTGGATGCTAAATGTTCCGTTTTAGAACAAAGAAAAGTTAAGAAACTAAGGAGAGATATTGAGGAATATCAGAATGATGTTAGTTACCCTAAGCCACCTGCTACAAAATGGGAACATAACAGCAGAGTAGGCTATAAGAAGAGTAACATTAGGAATGATTCTAGTAATATTCCTGAGGAAGAATATGGGTGGATTAATTACGATACTGAATTTCCACCATTAAATGGAACAAAGCACCATGTAAATAACAATAGGTATCAAAATTTTCAATGGAGGGGAGGGAGAAGGGGGAGAGGGAGATATTAGATACAGTTACTAATACCCTTGTACCCACCCACATTTATTCCCCTGAGGAGACGGAAATTTTGACACAAGTGAGCCCTGATACTAGCTCAACAGTGGAGGATGAGTTACATACAGGTATCCTACATACAGGAACTACATATTCACTTGATAATTTTTCTATTTACAATTTTAGTAATATTTGCATCAATAAAACACATTTTGATATTTTAAGTAAAGGATTTAAATTCATTCCTAATATGAAAGGTGACCTGGTTCAGTCCTTAATAGATATGAAGTTGTTCTTAAGGAAAGTGAATCTTTGTGTCACACTACCCCCCAGAGTGTTGGATGCAGGCCGCCAGGAAAATATGCTCATCAGGAAAAGCACATTTAATCCCCCATACCACCCCCAGATTAGAAACCTTGACCTGATATTAGAGAAGAAAATTAGAGAGGAATATAAGTTTGTGGAAAAAGAATACAATATCACAAAGGAAGAATATAAAACATTGAATGAGTTAAGGTTTAACAATCAAGTCAGGATCATGAAACCTGACAAAGGGGGAGGGGTGGTTATAATTGAAAACATTATCTATGATGGTAAAATGAATACGATCTTAGGTGATGGTAATAAATACAGAATAGTTTCCTTAAATGAAGTACAACTTGCTTACCAAAAAATAGATAATATTTTGGACAATTTGCTACTGGAAGGCATAATAGATGTTAAATTACATCAGTTTTTGTATGTACCTAAACCTAGGATACCCATTATTTTTGGGATACCGAAGGTACATAAGAATGTTAGTGACCCACCGTTAAGACCGATAGTTTCAGCGGATGGTTCCAAGACTACCAGTTTGGCCAAATATGTGGACATAACAGCAAAGCATATTTGTGCCATGAACAAATATATACTGAAGGATTCTTGGGACCTATTGAGGGACATTAAGTCTGAGTTATTTTCAAATGATCTCATTTTTGTGACAATTGATGTCATTGATTTATTTTCATGCATACCCCACTATGAAGGCATGAGGTTATTTGAGGATATGATTTTTCTTGACAAAAAATTGTCACATTTGGAGAAGAATGCAGTAGTAGCATTGGTTGATGTTGTACTAAGGAACAACTTTATGGTTTTCAATGATGAGTATTACCAGCAAATTAGCGGAGTAGCAATGGGTGCGGCCTGCGCACCCACATATGCTAACATTGTGTTAGCAGCCTGGGAGTCCAATTTTGTCCACAATTCAGGATATACACAATACTGGACTCTTTACAGGCGGTTTTTAGATGATATAGTTATTTTTTGGACTGGGGGTAGTGAGAAATTTTTGGAATTCATGAATTATCTACAGAACACTACCAATTTCTTAAAATTCACGTACACCACGTCCACAGACAGGTTACAATTTTTGGACGTTGAAATATACAAGAACGTGAATAATAGGGATTTTGAAACCAAGGTTTTTAGAAAAAACACCTTCTGTAATTCCTATTTACATTTCACTAGCGCGCACCCCCCGCATTGCAAAAAGAATATTGTCAAGGGACAATTTGTGAGGGGGTGTCGTATGACTAGTAAAGATGATGATTTTTTTAAGGAATGTAATACACTGGAGGGAATGTTTTTAGCCAGGGGCTATCCATCTGAATTTATTTCCAGAACTAGAAAAGAGGTAGAGGAAAATAGACCAGGTAAATACAAACCAATAAAAGGTATAGAATTAACTACAAATGATGATAATTTGCCATCTCTTATTAACTATAATAAAACCAATGAAGTTAATGATGGACAGTATAATTCAGCGTTGGTGATGGAGTTCAATAATTTGAACATCAAAGTAAGAAAGATTTTTCAGAAAGAATGGAGCAATTTTATCTCATTCACTGACATTCTGAATAATAAGAAAGAGATGCCTAAGGTTGTGTATAAAAATGGTAGAAGTATTAAAAATTTGTTGGAAAATAATAAAGTAAGTAATAACAATGAAATTTCTATGAAAATGTTACCATGTGATAAAAATAGAAAATATGGAACATATCAATGTGGACACTGTAATCAGTGCCCACATATTAGTAACAGAATGGAAATATTGGTGCCAACAAGGGACATTAATATTACTGCCTCTGGATATTTTAACTGTGACACACAAGGTGTGGTGTATTTAGCTATGTGTTTGGAATGTAAGTCATATTATGTGGGGAAGACGGAGAGAGCATTAAAGAAGAGAATTTATGAGCATACTTATGAAATATCTAAGAAAAAAGAAACAAATGCTCTGTTCAAACACATGCTAGATTGCAATAATGCTAGATTCACCTTCTTTGTATTGGAACAGGTTAAAAAAGAAATAAGAGGAGGCCTTTGAGAAGAAAAGTTAGAATTTAAAGAGCTCTGGTGGCAGATTTTATTAGATGCAACTAATTCCCCAGGGCTTAATGATCATATTTCTTTAACTTCAGTGTTAAAATTAAGAGCAGCCAAGATTTAATTTTACTAGCAATTGCTCCTTAGGAACAGCAGATGGTGCTATTAGGTTAGGAAGGAATTCTTAGGAAATAAAAAGTTGAAAGGGTTTTAAATGAATAAATATTTAGTAGTTTTTATTAATATGTGTATTTATGTATTTAATGTGTTTTTAAATAACTTATTGAGTGATTATGAATTTTAAACTAATGAGGAATGGTGTCTTTTTAAAGCTGAACATTGAAGTGTGTTTTTGGCAATTTTAAATGAGCCTTGCAAGCAGATGTTTTTAATGTTAATTATTCATCTAATGAACTTTATTGGTTGGTGCAGACCACATGTGAGTATATTAGGTGCTTTCAAACATTATTTGTTAGTCTGAAGAAGTCTTACATGTTTGTGGAGACGAAAACGCACTTGTGTACTTTAATAGCGTTTACGTTTGCTGTGATTTGTTTCTTGTACCTGTAATAAAGTGAGTTGGTCATCGCTGGTGGACTGCTTCCGTGTTTTTGGATTTATTGGCTGTTGTGAATATAACTATTGATTAGTATGTCTTTATTTGAAAATAAGACATAATGGGAGGAATTCCACATAGTAGAAAATTTAAAACACCTAGGTGTAATCCTGAGCCCTGCTTGATGTCAGCAAGAAAATGTGGAATAATAGAAAGAAATAATACAAAACTGGTGTTATCTACTGAAAAGTGTGATCTTCATTTCCAGTTTGCATGTGCATTTTATTATCAGTTTGATAGTTTTGAAAGTATACTATAGGATTTAGTGTAAAATAAATCAGTAATGTATATGTATAAATATATACATAAATATATATATATATATATATATATATATATATATATATATATATTTTTTTTTTTCCAATGAAAAAATATGGTTTATGTGCTCTCTTTTCGTCTTTTCTTACTGATAGAACATTCAGTAATTTGATTGGCAATGCTAAAGACCTTGCTAAAAATAAGCAGAAAACATGTTTTAAACTGTCAACATAAAGTCTTGAAAAATATAATCTTCTGTGGTTTGTTTTCTTCATTTTCAAGGTTAAGCTGTACGTGAATTATTGTCTGAATAAGCTACAATATATTTTTTGAGCAGTGTCAAAAACAACAGTCTATTAAATAAAGGACCTGGTGTCCCATACTGAAATGAAATATAAACAATAAAAAATATATATATATTTTTAAAAAATATCCATGTATAAATATATATATATATATATATATATATATATATATATATATATATATATATATATATATATATACGTGTGTGTGTGTGTGTGTGTGTGTGAGTGTATGTGTATAATGTGCCATTCACTTTAAAACAAAGTCTGATTATAGTGCTGTCATACTCATGTCATATTTTAAATGACCCTGAGGAGTTAAAAGTACATTCTACTTTTAATAGTGTTACATGTGATAATTCATAATTTGAATACAACTTTGCATATAGCATTTTCTGTCACAGCATTATTTATTCCACTTATGATTACATCATGTAATCAAACATATGGCAGAATTAATTGCTTCTGTGTTTACAGACATAACTTCTTATGGTATACACTGTTAGAACATGTAATAAAAATGTAGGTCATACATTTTAAATTATTTACACTGTAATAATAGTTATTCGGTACTTTAGATATTAGAAAGAGAGTACTGTACATTGGAGTCCTCATTAAGAATTTTATCATAAATGTTGACATTTCCAACTTTTTTTTTATTTTTATTGAATGAAAAGAAAATTGTCAGTCCTTAGACTGTACCAAAAACAACTAGAAAAAAAAACAGTTTCAGAACCATCTATCACAACTTATGAATACTTATAAGATTTTACTAATTGAAGCTTTAATGTCCAGTGGGTGGATTGTGAACAAAAAAAATATTAAAAATATGCTCTCAAAACCATATAAAAATGTGTCTATTTCAGGGTCAGATGGAGTCATTGTCTCACTGTCTTGCATTTAGCTCTCCCTTTTAAAAGTACAAATAAATGTACGTTTTTCGGCATTAATAGCTGACTGCTTTGGGAATTTGTTTATCTCAACAGGTATTGTGGGAAAATAATGACCCAAGTAAAGAAAAGTCCCTTACAGCTGTCCATCTGAAGTGATGAATAATTCATCTGAAAAAAGATCAATTACATCAAGATTATCTAGAAAATCCGCATAAAAATTCCAGTATCCAGAGTTCTCATATGTTAGATGATTACTTTACAGAACTAGATATATAAGCAGTTCATGAATTGAAAATCTGTAATGTGTTGCTGCATTAATTAAGGCTTATAGTCACTTATTTGAGATGAGTGTTCATATTACTGTGGCTTGCCTGTAATTGGTCTACGTCCTCCTCTTTACTTCACATCAGAGGAATCACCTGCTGCTTGAGATGCACTGTATTTTAGCTTCTCTAAGACTGCGGCCTGTCAGAGAACGAGGAACACAGCTTCTACGCTGCCTGACTCTGATTCTTCTCTTTCTAAAGTTCAGCAACCTCAAAGTGAAAATAATAGACTAAGCACAAAAAGAGGTTATGGGAAGGACATATTATTTGCTTGCTAACAAAACATATGTAACCTCTGAGGATATCTCATTAAATATTAGACACTCTTGTACTGTTCAGAGTACCACCTGGCTTAATTTTCAGTTAGTAATCATGCCTTGAATACACCCCATTGGCTGTGATACTGCCACCGTACAAAGACATAAATTGTATGGTCTGCTTTCTCATATTTTTTTCAAAGAATGTGAAGCTGATAGAGCTGGCAGCTCTAGGGCTGCCCATACAAATAAGCAAACTAGGCAACCACCTAAGGTGCTTCGACACCATGGTTGTAAAGGTGCTCTTTCCCTATTTAGTTATTTATTTTTAGAGCAATGTTTCTTTACTTTGAAAATAAGTAAAGTGCGCCTACAAGGAAAAACAAAATTTATCCATGGCACAGGTGGTGCTTCAGTTAACTTGAAGTTACCTGAAGTGTTGTAAAGTCACAAAGATACAGGCCTTGCAATGTTCAAATGTAGGTGTAAAGGTGCCTGAACAAGTTTGGATTTCTTTTTATACTTGAATATCGAGGGACAGAGGCAGGGACAATCTGTGGTTCTGGTGAGAGAAGTGTTAATATCAATCTTACACTAATGCTAGCAGACTGATCAACTAGATATGTTGAGCAATATTAATTTAATGTGGACTGTTGAGGTGAGAGGAATGGCACAGAAAGAGAAGTGTTCTTACTGTACAATGATGCTCGCAATGATCAACCTGACATTTTTGGCAATGTTAATCTGGCTTTATGATTTGTGTGGATTAACTTTGACTGGAATACTATAAAGCTTGGCAAATTGTTTATGTGGACTGTGAAGGACATACCTCTCAACCTCTTAGCCAGAAATCAGGACAACGCCAAAAATAATGATGGAGTAGACAAAGCCCCCAAAATAGGGACAAAGTTTAAATATTGTTCTTATAAACTTAGAAAGTTGCTAGAATAATAGGATTTGAGTTGGCATGTGTTTTCTGAAGGGTATGAAGTTTGAAACTCAAGTGCATACAATTATTTAATGACTGCAACCTTCAGTGATTTGTCTTTAAACTATAAATTTTACGAGGAACAAACTAAAAATATGAGGCAAAATCTGGATATTTTGTAAAAATCTGGAAAGTTGAGAAGTATGTGGAGGTGAAATAATAAAACATAGCCAGCAGACATGGTAACTATAACTGCTGGGTGGGGGTTGCAGTTGGTAGATGAAAGTTACCCTCTTACCATTTGCTCAGTTTGATATTTTAGTCACTATCTGGCTTAGCTGGCATTTATGAGATGTAAGCTTCATAACTGAACACATGATATGCCAAATAGAGACTGCTGTGACTGTTTTCTGTGGAGAGAAATTATTAGCTCTTTGCTGCTGTTTGCTTATTATTTTGGTTTTGCAGGACTAATATGATTATATGAAACGATGTGCAATATTTAATATATGGCACCTGTTTGGAACAAAGGTAAAATACATTACATTGTCATCCTCGTTTAACATGGTCATATCTTTGAATTGTACATAGAAGTGGTTATAACTGCTTGGTGGAGGTTGTCTTGATTAAAGTAAAGGACCCTGTTGTCACTTGCTCAGTTAAACAGTCATTTCTCAAAAAAGGGGGATAAATGCATCACAGAATACTCAGACCTTCAGAACTTCTGGGGACTGGTGGCCACCACACACCAAGCCTTTGTATGTGAATTTTGACATGGAATTAGTAATTGCCTCTGCCATGAATCTCATCCAGTCTACAATCAGCACTGCTCATAGATGCACAATGAAGGTCTTCCGGGGGTGATGTCATTATTTCTTTAACATTCCTCCCCAACCTCAGAGGTTACTGTATCTTGTGTTGGGCTGGGGACAGTGCAGTCATTACTTCTTAAACTTTCCTCACAAAATTCAGATGGGTGCACAGAGGATCACTATAGCTTGCATAGGATCACTGTACTATATAGATATACCAGGTTGGTAATATTATAATAATCATTTTCCCAAGCTCCTCACAATTAAACATTAGATGCATATACAGGTGGCTTTATTTTGGGGAGAGTAAATAAGTGTGTTGTTTATATTTGTCTGACATATGTTATGCCTTTTTTCAGTTTTGTCTCAGTCTGACATCAAAAGGGTGCACACAAGATGGCTGTCTTTTCCAGGCAAGGGATAAGGAGATATACATATGGCAGCTCTAAGTATGACTATGGGTATTTAAATCTTAATGTTACCCAGTTTAATACCATAGGGTTATACAGAAAGGGGCTACCTATTTTGCAGTGGGTAGTAGAGAAGGCAGGTATTATTCCCAGATACAATATATGTATTCTCAAAGTGTTTGTCTTCAGTTTATTGTGAACTGTTGTTTGGCCAGTTTTGAGCATTAAAACTTGAATACAAATTATTTCTTCCTAGAAGGAAAAAAGTAGAATTTAATTTGTTTTTCATATGCATGAGTTTTGTTCAGGTCATGATTGTATCAAAAGGACGGAAAAAAGCTCTAAAATGCACCATAGATAATCTATAACCTTGTGTCTTCTGGGTGTTTAACAGCTCCATCTTAATATAGTTATTACTGGGTAGTCTTGGTCAGTTAGGTTGTGTTTAAAGAATTTAGGAAAAAGCAAAACTGAATAGTATGACTGAATTTCTTTCTGCAGTTATGTTTTCCGGCAGTCATTGGATGAAAAGTTCTGTTTAAAAATTTTAAAATGCATCTTGGAGCATCTAGAAACTCATGGCTTCTGCAGGCCTAGTGTTTCCCAGACCAGAAGCTTAACATTGTTATTTCCTCTGCAGTTATTATAGTGTTCTCTTGGTTAGTTAGGATGTGCTGAAAGGATGAAGGTAAAGACTAAATGTCTTTATTTGATCATGGCTTTTGTTCAGCCAGTCACTGGATGTTTGAAAAACTTTAAAATGTACTTCAGTGCATCTAGAACCCACATGGCTTCTGCAGGCCTTACAGTCCCCAGACCCCTGGCTTAATGGAGCTTTTTTATCCATAGTTATTACAGTGCACTCTTATTTGGATCACATTGATTGTATGAATAACTGTAGAAAAAACTGAAGAGTAAGACAAACTATGAGGAAAAAGTAGGGAAAAAAGTAATCTGGAGAGTGTGAATAAGCCAGGATGTTATGGTGTGTCTATGTTACTTTGTCGCAAGCCTATTCATCGAATAGCCATTTGTTAAACACCTATTTAGCAAAGCTGCTATTCATCAAACAGCAAATTTTAACTAGGGCAAACTAGTAGTTGATCTCCATCTGGAATTTGCCCTTTTCCCCACTGTAGTGCTATCTTGGAGTTGGTATATTTAGTTGGGGAGTGCAGTCGCTCAGCTGGCCAACTGCTTGTTTGCCCTACTTAAATTTTGCCATTTGATGAAGAGCAGCTTCACCAAATAGGTGTTTGTCAAATGTGTATTTGCTGAATAGCCATCTGATGAAGTGATATAGACCTGGTATAGCAGGGAGGAAGGTGTACCATGGGGCCTTTTCACCTAGAGTGCCAGTTTAATTAATGCCCTGGGCAGCACTATTTGTTGTGTGTCACCTCTATATTCATATTTCTGAATATCACATTGTACACCAGTCAAGGAGTTACTCTACACATAACTTTGTAATACTAAACCCCTTTGCAGTGGCTAAGGAATTAGCCAGTCCTCTAACCCATGACCCCAAATAGTTTTTTTCTATTAGGCACAACTGGAATAACATTGTATTTTCTTACTTGTCTGGCACTGGACACTGACCAGTATTTTTTCTTTTTTGTTAAATAGTAAACTATTATAAAATATGTCAAATGCAGACAGGATTGTTTTAAGCCAAATGCTTACTTTTACCTTCTGTCCCCCCACCCCCACCAGAAAACAAGAGAATCAACTACATGTATAATTACTGGGAATATATGACTGTCAGTCAGTATTACTATACAATAAATTTGCCAACATTTCAGCATCAAGAACTGGATCCTAGAAGTATTGACAGTTGATGTTTTTGTCTCACTGAAGCTACTGCCCAAGAACATAGTCCAGCAAATTCAAAAGTACAAACTTTTAATGTCCTAGTCAACCGCCTCCACCCCCTTCCCAAGGGCAGATGCAAACATTGTAACCTGCAGAATATATTTATTTATTTTTATTTTATTATTATTTTACATTTGTTGATGGGGAGAGTCCAACTGGATTACAAGTCCATTTTCAGTGGTGGCCCGGGGAGAAAATCTCCAAGAGAACAATTTTTTACAAAACATAGTTTTAAGGACAGACTTTTGACATACAATTTCCATAGAAGAGACTTTGACATATACTGACTGAACTAACAGATAGGATACATTTTTTTCTCTAAAATATAATATTAAATTTTAGAAGATATTCCTAAGTTTAGGATTCCTGTGATAGATTTACTATCAGAGTAAAAGCAGAGATCCATAGATTCATAGATTAGTACTAGGCTAGCTGCCCTTTTGGGCCATTTGAAGTCTAGCCAGTTACCCCATGTGAGAATCAAACCCTACACATTGTCTCTTTAAGGTAAACACCTTAACCATTATGTCATCCTCCCACCCAGAGACGTAGAATAAGGATCCGTGAGAGCAGATGATGCTCGCTATAGTTGTGAAGGATAACAAATTGATTTACTATATGTCTTCATCTGGTTTTAGTTGAGAAGGATAACAAATTGATTTACAATATGGCTTCTCCTGGTTTTAGTTGCTTATGGAAAGCACAACATTGCTGGGGTATTTTTTCCCTAACTCCTGGAGAGATGGGATGAACAGCAGATTAACAGTCCTAAGTGGGTACAGTACTATGATTGGTTGGCTTAGCAGAGTTACTTAAGTTAGGTGAAGTGTTCTAATGAGACATTAGTCAGGAGGGATACAGGAGCACAGCTGATTATTCAAAAAGTGAGTTTTAACAAGTTTCTTGAACTGTGATGGGGATTTGTTGTCAGTTATGTGGGCAGGAAGGGAGTTCCAGGTTTTTGCTATACAGTGGCTGTAGACAGATTTACCAGCTTCATTGTTATATTTGGTTACTTTGAGGAGGTTTTGTGTGCTAGACCTCAAGGGCCTTGTGGTTGTATAGGGTTGCAAAAGATTTTGTAGGGCTAGGGTGTTTTCAGAGTTATGTATTATTTTGTGGGCTAGTGATAGTTGATTGAGTTGTAGTAGTAGTGGTAGTTCTTGCCAACTGAATTTTTTTAGGCATTCACAGTGATGTGTTCTGATGGGAGAGGTGGTAGCAAATTTGGCTATCTTATTATAACAACTATCAAGTTTGTTTAGGTCAGATTTGTGGAGATTTGTAAGCATGAGGGAGGCATAAAGTAGGGGGGATAACAGGTGAGTCCTCACTATTGTAGTTTTGGAGTGGTCGGTGAGGAATTTTTTATTGCGATACAGTAGGCCAAGTTTTTTCATGTACTTTTTTTATGGTTATAGAAATATGTAGGTCAAATCTAAGGTGATTATATATTTCAACCCCTAAGAGTTTGGTATGATTTGTGGGGGTGATTGTGGTCTTGTTAAAGGAGGAGATGAAGAAAGAATCAGTGGGAGATGTGGCTCTGTGGGAGCTAAAGAGTACTAGCTTTGTTTTACTTGGGTTCAGAATGAGCCTTTGGTTTGTAATCCAAGTTTCTGCTAGGGAAAAGCATTCTTGTGTTAGGGAGTGAAGGATGTCAATTGATTTGGCTGCACATATTATGGTGGTATCATCTACATATTATACTATTGAGGCTTTAGGAATACTGTTTGGGAGCTGATTGGTGAAGAGGGTAAAAAGATGGATGGAGCCTTGGGGTACATCTAGGGAGACTGGTAGGAGGCGGAGAGTTGGTTTTGCCACATAACAGCTTGTTTCCTTCCCTCTAGGTAGTTTTTGAACCAGGAGATGGCAGGGGTGGTAAGGTTTAGAGTTGCTAGTGAAAGAAGGAGTTTATTGTGGTTAACCATATTGAATGCTTTGGGCATATATATAATGGTGCTTCCCTTGTGTTAATGCCCCACTCTTCAAAAATGTTGATGGAATATAATCAGTAACTGTGCATACTAGTCAAGTGCACAGGTGATGGGAGTATTCATGGGGCTGGGAGCCACGTTTTAAAGACGGAGTCACCCCTCTTTATATTTTAACATGGGATGAAGTTGTAGGTAGACAGTCTCCTTTCTGCACTACAATGTAGAACACATTGTCCTGTAACCCAGTATACACAACATACTGCCTGACAAGGACTGATGCTTCTGTGATACAGTATTCTTAGCAGCATTTTCATCAAGGTAAGAGCAATGTCACAGTTGCTTGTATAAAATTTGTGGGCTGGACAGATGCTTGTCTATATATAAAAATTGTGTGCTAGTGTAATTATAACAGAGGCTCGAGGTAGCACACATTTGATGCTGAAAGAGCAAAAGAGTATGGTGTCTGTTCCCACTCCAGATGGATGGGTGGATTCTCTGCTACTGACATTGTGTTGCAACATAAAGGTGGTGTTGTAATCCTGTATTCTGATGTAAAACTAAGGTCCAGTCTGTCTGAGTTAGTGACTTCTCAGATGGGTGTAAAAGATTCCATGGCATTTAATGAAAATAGCATTTTACATTAGTTTTCCCTACCTCCCCTTCTACATGGCACTATACATTGCAGTTTTATCTTATATAAAATATTTACTTTTACTACAGACACAATCTCATAATACATATAAACCATGTTAATTTCTCAGCTTCACCACTCCAATTCTCTTAACTATCAGTCTCTAAACCCTATAAATCTTGTATTTCTGAAAAAAAACAAGTAATCATTTCCTTCTCCTTATTTCTTGAAAAACTACACATCCTCTTACTTGTCCCTTTATATTTCAATATGCTTTAACTGGGATTCTTTTATGAAATTATGATCCACAAAAAAAAGTCCAATTTCTTTTTTGCTGGTCTCATTCTATTCTACTTATTCTAAATAGCCCTATCAAAGCCTTGTATCTACTTCTCCCTCAACCTTTGATATATAATACTTACATAAAGTTTCCTCATACCACATTTTCCTTTCTCCTCTGTCTACTTTTATCACTTCTGTCCACAACAATAGTTTATTTCTATGTGTATGCTGTATTCTTTTCACCTCCTTTTATTTTTCCCATCATTATTTTTCTTAGACAAATACAAAATGTCATTTTTAACAACCTACTGAACAAAGATTCCTCCCCAGCATTTTCATAATCACCACTCTTGAATATAACTAGTCAACAAAAAATACCAAAGGCTAAATTTCAATCTCCTTAAGTTATAATACCTCCCTCTTTCTTGGATTCAACCTTGAACCTGTGTATTACTAAAAAATCCCCATTACCTCTGTTTCAAGTTCTTTTAGTAATGAATATACGTGAGCTAGATGGCTGAGCTTCCCTAACAGAACACATATTATCAATTATACTTTCTTTCTAATATATATTATCCTTTCCATATTCCCACAGTTTCCTTTATTTCTGTTAAAATCTCTTTCCAGACTTCCATCACCATTACTACTTTGCCCAAATACCTTCCACTTCCTCATTTTTCAGTGTTGATCAGTCTTTTCCAACATTTCCAAAATATCTATAACTACATTAATTAGTCTTTCCTCTTTCAATACTTAGTATCTTGTGCATATTTTTATATATTTTTTCCAGTCCTCCTCTAATTTCCATTGTAAATTCAATATGTGATGTTACATTTCTTACTCTATAGCATTCATAACTAAGCCAACCAGAAATGAGCTCAGTGATGTCTCTTATCTTATCCATTTTTTTTTCATTTTAATCCTATTCCAAAAAATACATTTACAGAAGAAACTACATTTGTCTGATTATATACCTCTTTAACAAATCCTATACATTTTGTCACAATAACATAATCTTGTAATATATCAAATGGTACCTTATCTGACATATTATTAAATGTTTTACACACACCCCAACTATAAACTTTCCAACTTTCCATTTTAATATTTCTCTTCCTCATTAGTAAAAATAAATTATTTAATGGTGATTCCTAACCACTTCAAACTCTTTATGCCCTATTATAGTACCCTTTACTTTCAACTGCATTATTTTTGTTACTAACTTGTAGTTTGTATTAAATTTTAACAAAGGTCTCCAATTCCCTAAATCCTCATTCCAAACAAATTTAATTATACTTACACAATCATCCCCTTTGTGTTGCCCCTAACTTTTACCATTCCTGTAATACTTCCAAGACTTTCAGTTTCTCTTATTCTCACTTTTTATAGAAGACTAATGTAATCTTATATTTCATAGATGCTCTATCTTACATTTGTAACTTCCCAAAATATAATTTAACATGCATTTCTTTACTTTTATCTTCTGTTTGTTTTAACTTCCAACTACTGCATGTTGCAACCGTGGTTCACTAAAACCTGCAGCAACCATTTTAAGTATGTGTTAGAGTTGAAGAAAAGCTCATAGTAACAAAGTGTAGCTTGTTAAACTCCAATGGTGGGTTTAGCATTTACTGTTGAGCAGCCCAAACTTTTCTTCCCTTCTCTCTCCATATTGTATCTCTTCCCTATACCGTAGTAATACCCAGCTATTTTTTTCTCTCTCCCTTACCTCACTACTTGCTTTTTTCTTTATATTACCTTCTTTCTCTCTTTACATTCCCCAATTAGTTTCTTGCTCCGTATCTTTGTCCTTAGGCTGAACAGCATTTTTACTTTTTGTATATTTTTATTTGTAGATGTGTAGGTTCACACTCAACCTCTGAATTTCTGCTTGCCTTATAGATATATAGTTTTTTTCTCCTTAATATATTGGAAGTACCCACTTTCTTTCATTATTACAGCCTATGTAATTACTGAGTCACTTCTTGAAACTAGCAATTCCCAACCTGGGTGTAGGCCTGCTCCATTCTCCCTCACTACGCTCGGGCTCACTCCGCTACTCTACCCCCATTCCCACTCACCTCCTCTCTCCTGCAACGTATAGTTAACCAGACCACACCCCTCTATGACATCACCAATTTAACACCCAGTCCACCATCTCAAGCATTAACATCATACATTTCTTCCCTTCATTCACCTTCCAACTCAGAATTTAAAAAATAGACTTATAAGGTACCATTAAATGCCTTTCTTTCCCACTACCACACATAAACTATTTTTTCACACACCTGTTTTCACCTGGCCTCCACCTATTCCTCTTCAGCTCAACCTATCGATTATCAAACTCTTAACCCTCCACCTCTACTCATCCCATCATTTTTTTCTTAATACACCCATACAAACACCTCTATTAAATAATTTATTATCTTTTTACCCCACAAGTCTGCTACATCCCTTAAACCCCTTTCTTTCTCTTTCAATGTTTAATAACAGCTCTAACATGCCCTGAAAAAACTTACCACCTCTCTCAGTCTTATATTAGCTCTGCTATCCCTTGCCCTGTACTCTTCCTCATACCAAACCCACCTTCTCAGACATTACCCCTCTCCCACATTTCCTATCATACAAGACCATTGTCATGACAAGGCCCCTGTTTTCATCTCTTCTTATCTGTTTCTTCCCTCTCCAATGCTACTCTTCTCTCTTAGGTATTTTAACACACATGGCCCTGCTAATAACCTTTACATAAATAACAGAGTATCTTCCAAGCTAAAATTATTTATCCTGTACTCCCTTGCCCATATCAAACTCTAGTCTGACATCCACCCTAACCTTGGCCCTGCTATCACTGCTTACTCTAAACCACCCCCTTCACTATCCTCAAATTCTAATATTCCCACTACATCTATTCTATCTCATGTAACACTGACCTTTTCATCATAAATTTCAACCTCAGAATCCTCCTCAATAAAGTCCATGACTTTCACATTGCCATTGCCCTTTACTCCCCAGACATAGCCATTATAACTGAAACCTGGCTTAAGCCCCATATAAAGTAAGAAGACCTGCTTCCTAATTGGTATAGTATCATTAGAAAAGATAGATTATCTAAACATGGTGGGGGCATTGCTATCATGTACAAGGACAACCTTAATGTAGTTCAACTTAAATCCGCCATACCCAACCTCCCTAATTCAGAAATCTTAGCTGCTACGCTAGATATAAATAAACATAAGTCTATTAGCATAATAGCTATCTATCTCTCCCCCCACTACAAATAACCTCCAAAATATTGAAAACATCCTTGAATGGGCCTCCACTAACTTTAACCATGAAACAGTTATACTAGGTGACTTTAACCTTGACTGGCTCACCTGTTCCTCTAATTCACCAACAAATTTTATAAACTTATATAACTTCAGTCAAAATATTGACCATCTAACATGCATAGACAAGCATACAGACATTCCACCCTTGACTGGACCATGACTAACAAATCTAACATTAACTATGAAGCAGGCCGTCTACCTGACACTTTAAGTGATCACTTCCTTGCATATCTAATAAGGAAAGACTCAAACAGCTGTAGTAATATTGCATTCCATACTTTCATAGCAAAAAACTATTTTCTCCATCCATATTTAACACACTCTTAAGACAACATAACTGGGCACTTCTAAAAACTCTACAACTGGACCTTGCTGTGCAGTATTTTAATAATGCTTTCCTGCAAACATTAAATAAGCTTACCCCACTCAGGAAGATTTGTACCAAAACCAAAAAAAAATTCCCTGGTTAGCAAAAGAAACAATCCTATTACTCAAGCAAAGGGATAGAGCGTGGTCTCTCTATCTTACTAACAGAAGTAATGTTAATCTCACTACCTACCAATAATTTCAAAATCAAGCCAAGAAGCAAATCAAACAAGATAAAAATACATTCTTTCAATCTTGTCAACTAAAATACCAACAAAATCCTAAGAAATTCGGGAAATCAATTAACCTCCTTCTTAACCCTGGAAAACCCACTACCCAGTCCCAACAACCACCACTACTACAGACTGTATAGCCACCCAATACAATTCCCATTTCATTACCTCAATAACCTCACTACTAAACAATACTACAAATTCTCCTATTTCAGTACCAACGCCCACTATCCAACCACTTTACTGTTTCAAATCTGAACCCATCCAAACTAGTCACATACAAAACCTTCTGTCTAAGGTAAAACCATGTACTCTTGCTGCTTATGAACTACCTGAAGACTTCCTAAATGAGCGGCCACATCCATTGCATACCCTATATCTATTCTAATCAACCGTTCTATCTCTGAACAGTATGTACCACTCCTATGGAAAATATTCCATGTCTTACCACTTCATAAAGGTGGTCCCTGAACAAATATATCCAACTACAGACCTATAGCCATTATCTCACCTGTAGCCAAAATTTTAGACTACTTCCTGAAGAATAACCTCTTATCTACTACACAGCGTGGCTTTCGACCCAAACACAGTACTACTACAGCCCTCATAAGTTTTACCAATTCCATTAATCACCTCAGAAACAACAACCAACTTGTTTCTGCCACCTTCTTTGACATGCCAAAAGCCTTTGACTCTGTATCTCATCAAATCCTTTTAAATAAACTGGCCTCCTACAACTTCTGTCTTGAAGCCCTAAGCTGGTTCCATAGCTACCTCTCTACTAGAAAACAGGCAACCTTATGGGATACAAAACTCTCCCCCCTGCTACCCATCTCTGTAGGGGTACCTCAAGGATCAATCCTTGGACCACTACTTTTTACTATTTTTTATTAATGACTGCAGCTCTGCCACTAACCCTGCCAAAATCATACAATACGCAGATGATGCCTCCCTCATCTGTTCTGCTCCCACTATCAATGTCCTCCAAATAAAAACTCAGACTGGCTTTATAATATTGAAAACTACTTAGCAGCCCATCAACTTATACTAAACCCCAATAAAACAAAGCTTATAGTCTTTTCAAATGCCTCCCTACTGAATAATCATCCACCTCTCTCTGTCTTTTCTTCTAATGGCACTATAATAGAACCTCTCAAACAAACAACATATAGCATTGACAATTAAAAAAGTCCAAGTAAAACATGGTATCCTCTATAGGTCCAGACCCTATCTCACCAACCATGCCACACTTGCAACAGCAAGAATGCCCCTGTTATCCTCACTACTTTACTGTTTGCAAATATTTACCAACCTTCGTAAAGTAGAACTAAATGACCTTATACCTTGTTATAACAAGATAGCCAAATCTGCATGTTACCAGCCTCAAAAAATCACATCACGGTACTGCCCTCCATCACCTACACTGGTTAGAACTACCACATTTACTTTCATTAAATCAACTATTAATCACCCATTTAGTGTTGTATAAACCCAATTACCGCCCAGCTCTATCTGACCTTGTTCAATGCTATACTAACCTTAAATCCCTTAGGTCAGCTAAAGTGCTCTTAAAGTTAACAAAATGCATAAATCACCTGAAGACTCCTTATATTGTCATGAAATAGCCAAATATTGGAACTCCCTTCCTCAACATATTCTATCCATCAACAATACCCACAGCTTCAAAAAAGCCCTAAAACATTACTTCTCTACTCACTGGATATGCTCCTGCTCTCCTGCAGACTAACCCTGTTTCGCTCTCTCCTTTTCCTGTCTCTCTTCTTCCTCTCACATAACCTTGTGTTCTCCTTGATGATGATACTTCCTCCTTTCTTTACATTCTTTCAATTTTCTTCTCTACTAGTTCTTATATATAAAAAAAAAAGCAGGCTATGTTGCAAAGTCGGCCATTACCCAGTAAACAAATGTAAATAACTAATAAATAATAAATCTCTTTCATCTTTAATTACCACTGCAAATCTGTTTACAATCTCCATTATTTGCAGTAAAGTATCACATTCCATCCTTTCATCTTTTAATCTATTTATGAATATATATACTCCAATTATAATAAGGCTGTGAAGATCAGATTTACCTCTTCATTTTTCTTCTCACTATAAATCACTGTTTATACAGCTAGTCTAGTATACTCTTGCATTCTTCATAAACAAAGCTCTTTATTTTCTGTAATACTCCATATCTTTATTTACCACTGAATTATACATTTTCTACACTTTGTATTTTCTTTCTTTCCTTTCTTAGTCTTCTTTCCAGTATAAATATAGCCATTTAGCTTTCTTATATGAGGTCTCCACTTAGTCAGTTATCATATAACCTTCTCAAATCCAAATGATCTTTCCATAATCTATTAATATATTTTAATACCCTGATACTTGTTCCTGCATAAGCATTTCTGCTCCTTTCCTATTTCCTTGCTTGCATCCAAAATTATTAAAACTCACAAAGACTGCCTTATGATCAGAAAAAAACATGTTTGCTAAGATGTTTATGTTTCACTTCTTCTAACAACTCATTATGTATTACAATATCTTTTTTTGTGATAAATGTAGCTTCCTGTATGTATCTTCTTTCTGTAATAATATCAAAAGATCTGCTCATTTCAAAATATCTGTTATTAATATTGAATTGCATCCCACTTTAGCATTACTTCTCTCTTCCAAACAGCAACTAAAGTGACTTCACATAGTATCATCCCTTTAAGCAATAAAATGTTTCTAATTTTTTTTTTAACTAGAATCACTTACCCTGAACATTTGTCTAACCCTAATGACCAAATCACTTTGCCTGTTCAAACTGTCCTGAATGTTTCCCTTTCTTATCTTGAAACATATCTAATATCTTGAATCAGAAATATATCTGTATTTTGCAATGCAGAACAGTGTATATTCTAACAATACGTTTTATTCTGTTAGCATTCACTGATGAAATTTCATGAGATACTATACTGTCTTATAACATTTTCATTCTTCCAATTTCTTTTTTATCTCTGTTCCCTAATGATCTTTCCTCCTGATTATTCCATTCTTTTCCATGATCCCCATTTCCATGTGTAAAGTATCATATGTATACTCTGTTTAAACCTCATATACATAATTTACCCTTTCAATTCTTATTCTTCTAACAAATTTGATTATATCATCATTTTGACTTGAAACATCACTTTTTCCTTTCCGAGCCAATATTTGATGCCTAATACACAATATTTTTAACATCCAGTATTTGAATTTCCTCCCAAACTGTAAAGAAAAATCCATCCAAAAATAGCCTTTCAGTTTACATTAAATACATTCCATCATGTATTTTAGGATGTCAATTTTTGCCATGGAACTCACATCTGCATTTCCCACAGTCTTTTATCAAATACCCCACTTCATCACATAAATAACAACCCTTAGTCTGATCATAGTAAATACAGTCCATTCTACAAACTGAATCAAATGCAATAAAACATCAGTTTTTGTATTCTTATCTAAAATTATAGTCAAATCCCTTCCCAAAACCCATATATATCATAGGCTTTACAAACAGAAGATATTCTTTCACAATATTCTGCTAAAGTGTCTTTTAATAATCCTTCTTTCACGCTTAACTAATTTAAATATCCCTGCTTCTTTTGTTTTTTAATGCCAAACATTTGAAGCATGCAATTTAACTAAGGGTCCTTATCCTGCAGGTCATGAAAATTTTTGAATCTGCAGAAAGAGCAACTTCTGTCCCTAAAACAGTATCACAAAACTGTTTATTGCCTAACCTTATTATCAACATTATTTGTATAGCATGGACTCCCAAAGGCTGCATGTACTGCATGAAACACTCTTGCCTAATGGTGGATGTTTAAGTCACTCAAGTGAAGCAGTAGCATTTTTCTCAGCTCCTGGTTCTCTGTTCTCCATTTTAAAGCACCACATCCACTGGTGTACTTATATCATCCTTTGAGCCCTCAGTTCCATGCAGTGGCATAAAAGTCAACTGAATCTGCTCACTGTCTGTATTTGAAATCCAATTATATGCTCCATAATATCACCTGAAAAATATTTGCATTCTACTCATCAGCTTCAGCGAACATCTCTATTTGTTCATCAGACATAATTCTAAGCTGCAACTCCATAATTATACCTGCCTTGTTGTTCAACAGCTAGCTCATTTTCACATATAATATTCACGTCTATATGTGCCATAGTTTGACTAGGGGCTCACTTTGTTCTTTCTCCTGCTTGTTTTTCATCTTAGTCTTTCCCCTTCCAATAAGTATAACAATATGGGTTCATATTTTAATTTATTCATTAAACCCTCAATAAACTCCACTAACGCTAAGCATACCAAGCATTCATGTAAATGTTAACATAAATGCATTAAACCTCAAGATGCACGCACTCGAAACTCTCCTTAGCATGGAGAACATTGATATCTGTGCAGTAACAGAAACCTGGTTCAGGGCTCCCGAGAGCACCCCAGCACTACCAGGTTATACCTCATACCATGCTTTTCGGCCCCAAAACTTGGACCGAACCACAAAAGGAGGGGGAGTATCGATATTCATCAAAGATACCCACACCTCCAGGTTGGTGGCAAAGCATGAAGCATCAGAGACTATCCATGTGCAACTAACAGTGGATAAAACTGCCTTCCAGTTTATAGCCTGCTACAGACCACCCTCCCAAACCCAGGAACCCCACTCGGCCTTTCTGAGAACACTGAAAAATATGAAGGTCTCTCCAAACACCATTATATTGGGTGACTTCAACTACCCAAACATAGACTGGGAGCATTACTCTAGCTCCAACACCCTAGCCCAAAGGTTCCTAGAATTTATAAACTCATATGCTATGGAACAACTTGTTACCACTCCCACAAGAGGGAAAACATACTGGACCTGATCATCACCAACATGGGGACTCTATGCTCCAGACCAGAAGTGTATCCCTCACTGGTAAGATCAGACCATAAACTAATCTCACTGGATATTCACATCCTGACCCCACCCCTGCCCAGAAAACCACAGTGAAAAACTTCTCTAAAGCAAATTTCACACTCCTCAAAACCGAGGTGGAATCCTTCAAAGCCCCGGCCTGTGGAAAATACGCCCAGACCGCAGAATCCTTTATAAACGCATTCTATGAACACCTTCAGGAATGCATGGATCATGTGATCCCAAATAAAACCAAGACCCAATCCTCCAAAGGCAGACGTCCTGTCTGGTGGACCCCAGCCATAAACAAACTATACAATAGAAGGAGGAAGCTACTAAATGATAGAGCAAAATCCCAAAAAGGGAAGGCATCACTGATCAGTATTAGCAAAACTACGGGCACTCATAAAATTGTCTAAGGCCAGCTTCGAGAAAAATTGCACAGGACACTAAGGATAATCACAAGGCTTTCTTTAGTTATGTTAGGATCCTGGGTGGTAATTCCCAGATATGCTCAGAATTAGTCCAAAATGACAAAAATACACTGAACCCACAGACATTGCCAACATCCTAGCTGACAGGTTCAGCGCAAACTTCTCCCACCAAAAGGGCAAATATCTATCCCAGCAGAGTGCTGCCCCTGACATCTCAGATGCTCAGGTAAGAGCCGCCTCTCCAAATCAAAAAACACAGCATCAATGGGACCAGACGGTGTCCCGGCTGCGTCCTACATGAACTCCAAGAAGAGCTAAACCCAAACATAAAACTACTGTTCAATCTCAGCCTTACTACAGGATATGTGCCCAAAGAGTGGCGTACAGCAACAGTGGTCCCTCTCCATAAAGGTGGTGCCTCAACAGATCCTGGAAACTATCACCCCATAAGCCTGACTAGCTTGGTCTGCAAAGCTATGGAAAGGATCATCATGGACCTCATAAATAAAGATATTGGGGACCTACAGACACTGGATCCTACCCAGTTCAGCTTTGTTAAGGGCAGATCCTGCCTCTTAAACCTGGTTGATTTCTTTGAAACAGTCACCAAGGCCATTGACGAGGGGAGGTGGTCCACACAGCCTACCTGGACCTCGCAAAGCCTTCGATACAATACCCCACTCGGACATTATAGATAAGCTCACCAGCTTAAATATAAACCCCTATGTCACTAGATGGATTGCAAACTGGCTCAAGGACAGAACCCGCATGGTTAGAATTGCTGGAGCCATGTCAGACTCCAAACCAGTTACAAGTGGTGTCCCACAAGGCTCAGTCCTGGGACCTCTCTTGTTCGGTATATATTTCTCGGAGGTACAGGCCAACACAGAAGGACTGTGGCTGACCAAGTTCGCAGATGACTGCAAACTGGGCGCCATAATCGACTCTCCAGCCTACACAAGCATCCTCCAAAAGGGCCTCATAGAAACAGACAACTGGTGCCAGAGCCATGGCCTCAAGCTAAATGCCAAAAGTGCATAGTCATCCCCTTTGGCAAAAACAAAGTGCCCACAAATTACCACATAGGTGGTAATCCATTAAGTACAGAAGAAGTAATTAGGGACCTGGGGACCCAAGTTGATAGCAATCTCTCATTTGACAACCACATGGCCAAAGTGGTTAGAAAAACATTTTATATAGCCCACCTAATCATGAAGGGATTCACATCTAGATCAGGGGAGGTCATCGTGCCTCTTTACTCATCCCTCATCAGGCCCATAATTGAGTACAATGCCCCTTTTGGGATGTACCTTACCAGACACCTGCAGCAACTGGAAGGACCCCAAAAGTACCTTACCAAGAGGATTAAAGGGCTCAAACAGATGCCATATGCTGCCTGGTTAAAGAAACTCCAGCTCTACTCAGTGGCATACCACCTGTTCAGAGGCAATCTGTGCCTGACGTATAAAGCCATGTCCAACCCGGAATTAATGGACATGCTGCACCTCAGAAAATCCAAATCCCATCAAGCTACGTGCTCGAGAGACTTGAACCTCAGCACTGAAATAAATAGGACATGCTGGAGGGACAGATTCATAACCCAGAGGCTCCCTTCACTCTGGAATAAAATCCCAGTCCAGGTTAGGCAGAGTCCCTCATTGACTCTCTTCAAGAGGAATCTTGATGAGTGGATGGGAGATTGTAGGTTTACCCCAGGTATCACTTCTGTGTCACTGTTAGACAGAGGCACAGTATACTAACCTCGAAAAAGGGCATAGCAAAATAAATTTAAAATGGGTGGTGAAAGCCAAACACATTCTGGCTAGGCTTATAAATGCCCTAGGGCAGATAGCCTAGTATGAACCTATGAACCTATAAATAAGATGCCCAGTCTTCATTAGGTGGTGAATTCACTTTAATGCATTTCAAATCAAATTGTAAGTCTAACAAAAAAAGTTTATTCAGTTCCACTTCATCTTTGTCACTCAATTTCTCATTCAGTAGTGTTTCTCATATTTCACCCTCTTTAACATATGTCTTTTCAAACAATTCTTGCATACCTTGTAATTCCTCTTCAAGCTTGGCAACAAACATGGATGCTACTGAAAACATACATTCATAAAAATTTTCTCCTATTTCTTTTCATTTCTGTAGTCAGTTTATCTTTATGTTTACCAACAATGAATACTTTTGCTTCTAAATCTATATCATGAGTTCTCTGACAATTTTTAAAAAAGTGTTTTTGCAATATTCTTCCTTTTTACTCATTGAAACAGGTAATTTCTATGTGATCCAACTGTTTATGCCAACCTTCTTATTTATGTGTAAACCATTCTTCATTTATATTATTTTAATAATGTGAATTTCAACCGACACAACCACTCTATCTGCGAATTATCTGAGAATCATAACATTCACATTACAGTTTATAATCTTTCCATACCATAGTTAAATAATATTGCATTTCTTATTCTTCGTGTCTTAAAATGTTAGAGCCTCAGTAAACTTAAAGTTCAAGTAAAACTGCCTTATGATCTGAAACATCATTAGTTACTGGATACCCCTTTATTCTTAAATATCTCTGAGTTGGTGAATAAAAAGTCAAAAGAAGAACAGGAGAGGGGGATATTATAACAAACATCCAAGAACTGTCACTAAAAATGGACAAATTCAAAAACAAAATGGATATTATCAAACAAGAATGCAGTAAACAACTGGAACTTCTAAATGGAATAGTAAAAAAAATCTGAACAGATTCTTGCCTTAGAGGAAACAGTAACTGACCTAGATACTAGAGTGACAGAAAATGAACATCACAATGAATTTCTTCTGAAACAAAACACCAGGCTGATTGAGAAACTGGAAGACCTTGAAAGTAGATCATGGAGGAATAACATAAGAATATATGGAATTCCTGAGAAAGAAGAGGGTGTTAACATGATTAATTTCCTCAATAAGTGGTTTTCATCAGCACTAAACATGCCTGAATCCCTCTCTCTTGGAAATGAGAGGGCTCATTGGTCCCTGGCAAATCCAGCTTCATCTCTGAGTTCATCAGAGGTCATCAGGTCTATAATAGTTATATTTCTTTCTATGCAAGACAAGGATTTAGTGCTGAAATCAGCTTGGACTAATTCCCCTATCAAGATAGGTGAAAAAGTTATTTGTTTGACATTGATTACACCTCTACAGTCATATCTATAAGAAAGGAACATGTTCCTCTAAGTCCTTGAAAAAAGCCAATATTAAAGCTCAAATTATTTTTCCTGCAAGAATAAAAATCCCCTTGCCAGAAGGAGTGAAGATCTTTGATTCCCTACAAGATGCAGTGAATTTACCCAAAAGAAGAAAATACTGTAGGTCATAGAAGAAATGGAATGGTCATCCCAGAGTTTGAAGAGACAGGCAACAAAAATGGATGGTCTGTGATGGAAGCAGCAAACAAAACTAAAAAACTAAAGGACAAATTAAAAAATTCCTTCTAATTTTAAATGCTTTGTTTTATGACTAATATGTTTGATTCTGGAAAGTCTCTATGCTGTAAGGTAATGTGAATAATTTTTATTATTAACTTTCTCTTTTACTTTCTTTATCTACTTTTTCTAATTACATGTAGTACTAAGTATTTAAATAACATTCTCTCTCTCCCTATTCTCTTTGTTACCAATGTTCCTTTTCTCTCCTTTCCCCATT
Organism: Protopterus annectens; assembly: GCF_019279795.1. Taxonomy (NCBI): domain Eukaryota; kingdom Metazoa; phylum Chordata; order Ceratodontiformes; family Protopteridae; genus Protopterus; species Protopterus annectens. The sequence goes on from NC_056749.1 coordinate 386,925,601, forward strand.
ATAAGTACTTTACATACTTTTCCCTTTTAAATAACTGCAAATGATGTATGTCTTCTAATTCTTTAGTAATAGTATAATTTCACTTAATACCAAAGTGCATTTTTTCCAGTGGGTCACTGGTGGGATAACAAGGTGTTTCTAATTAGTGTTTCTAACTAGATGTTTTAGACTCTTTGTTTAGATACATTTAAACATTAATACAGTACAGTAATGGTGTTTTATAGATAGCTGAATATATATATATATATATATATATATATATATATATATATATATATATATATATATATATATATAATACACACATATATATATATATATATATATATATATATATATATATATATATTAGGTTCCTTTTTTTTATTTCTCTCTCTGGCCTGGTTAACTGGTGGGTAAATGATTGAAATGTTATAATATGATTTCTGATTTGAGGCAGCTGTTGTTACTTCTAAGTAGCTGTTTTTATATGAAAGTGTTAATTTTTTCATGATGTTGACCTTTTGTGAGGAAACTGCTGGTCTGTGTGACTGTTCTCATTGTGGAAATTCATGACATGCACTTACAAAGCAGCTTGAGTGTTTTTTTTTTTTTTGTTTTTGCTTTCTGTAAACTCAAAAAGCTTCAAAATCTGAACTTTTTTTTTCACTAGAGAAAACGTCTGTTATGCATGAGCCTATTTAGATACTTTTTAACAAGTTTATGAAGCTGGTTGTACTTAGAATTCTTTTCTCTTGAAATTCTGTTATCCTTCATTAGATACTTTAAATGGTAAATAATTAGTTCTGATAAAAGTGTTTAACTCTGAAAATGCCTATGTTCTCTTATAGATGTATAGATTCTGCAGAGTCAATGACACTATTAGTAACTAAATGACATCAAGTGAACTAGGAGCTGCATTAGAAACCTCATTATGCATATTAACATCAGACTTATGTTATATAACTAAACCTTTAGTAACTAAACAGAAGGTTGCGAGGCCCCTTTATTTCTTTCACTCTCTCCATCTTTCCTGATGAAAGACGTCAACATATATATTGTTAATACATGTGAGTAATATGTGTATAATTGCAAAATATAATAGTTATGTTGCAATAAGTGTTTTCTATATCAACAGATCCTTACATGAAAAATGTTAGATAGATGACTGACAAAAAGGTTAAATTATCTGATGTTTCTTATAAAGTCTTGGAAATAATGACAGTCTTCTTAACCTTCAGCTTCTAATGTTTACACATACTTTGATCTGATGTGTATTTCTGACATATATATGTGTTACAAGTGCTATTACCATATGTGACATATTCATATAACTTCAGATATATTGGACACTATCATTCTAATGTATATTTCATGGATTTAGATTTCTTTAATTGTTTTCATAATCCTTTTCTTTTTTGTTTTTATACTATATTCTAAAAAGAGATGGATACTTTGTGATGTTTGGTTTTGGAAAGGTGGTAGATGGATGGTTTAGTTAAGTTTTTAATTAAACCAGAATCTTTATGTTTCATGAATGTGTTTCAAAATAGTTTTGGTTTTTTGAAAGTAGTGCTTAATACACATTATGCATCCATGATAATTAAGTTTTCAGTAGATTTCAAGTCTTTCAGTTAGTAATAACATACACATTATAGTCAATGGCTTATAAATGTTTATCATTAAATATTAATGGTTTGAACAATAATGTCAAAAGAGCTGGTTTGCGTAAATATATCAAAATGCATAAAGCCCAGATCATCTTTTTACAGGAAACCCATCTATTAAAAAAAGATCTACAAAAATACTCATTCAATGGCTACACCATTCTGGCTGATTCATGTTTTAAGACTAAGAGAAGGGGCACTCTTATTCTGTGGAAAAATACTTATTCTGTGCCAAGAATTATAGATGCAATTTCAGATAAAGATGGGATGCTAAGCATGGTTATTTTGGAAATCAATAGGAAGTATTATACTTTGATTAATACATACTGGATACCAGGACTGAGTACTAAATATGTTGACAAATATCTGGACCAGATTACTTTAAATGCAAAAGGGAAACATATAGCAACAGGTTATTTTAACTGCCTATTATCAGGCAAAGATACTTCTAAAAATGGTAAAATAAAACTAACATCTCAAGCCAAGAAGTTAAATGACTTTACAAACCAGATGAACCTTAAAGATATACATGGTCTAAGAGAACACTATTCCTTATTCTATACTCACTATTCATATTGGTTTGGTACACAAACAAACACTGATAAGGTCTTTGTATCAAATAATATATACTCTAAAATAAGTGACTTATCTATAATGACTTATCCACTTTTGGACCATAATGCTATAAACGTTATATTAACTACACATACAGATGATTTAAGATTTCTACAGAGAATTCCTGCATACATAACTAAGTTAAATGACTTTAGGGATTGGATAATAGAAGAAATAGACATGTTAATGGAAACAAATGATAACGGTGAAGTGACTGATACTATACTATGGAACACCTTTAAAGTTTATATATATGGTAGAATAAAATCTTGGTACCTTAAAAAATGGAGAGTGGGACAAAGAACTTTTAGACTTACAAAACAAATACACAAAATAAAAATGGATGCAAAACTAAATAAAGTAACACAGAATGAAATTACTAAGTTAAATCAAAAATACTTAGATGTTCTGAATCATAAGGTAGGCATAAACCTGGAAAATTGAAATTACAATCTTATGCTGTAAATCCCAAATATCTACATAAAATAGCAGTAAGATCCAAAAAAATAAACAATGAAAATCTTATTGAGATTAAATATAAAAGTGATTGTTCAGTTAAGAGTACATCTAACTTAATGGGCATATTAGAAGTGTTCAAAAACTACTATGAAGATATAAATAATAACACACCACTTTTGGAGACAGATAATGTAATAAATACTTTTATTCAAGAAAATATAACTACTAAGGTGTCAGTGCAACAAAATAACATATTAAATAAACAAATAACACTAACAGAAGTGAAAGAGCAAATAAAAAAAAATTAAAAGATAATAAAGCTCCAGGACTGGATGGAATAATTCCTAAACTATATAAGATTTTTCCTGAATATATAATAAAGAAAATGATGAGTGCCTTTACTATGGTTAAGCAACAATGTATAACACCCCCATCATGGAAATACTCAGTTATCTCCCCCATAATAAAACAAGGTAAGGACCCCAAATCTTGTGATTCATATACGCCAATTTCATTACTAAACACTGATTATAAAATTTTCATGACAATATTAGCTAATAGGATAAAGGAAATGTTATCTAATCTAATACATAATGATCAGACAGGGTTCATTCTTCATAGAAAAGTGCAAGTTAATATTATTAAATTACTATAATTAATAGACATAGTATGTAAATACAAAAAACAACTAACTATTATCAGCCTAGACATAGAAAATACTTTTGATTATATTAGTTGGTCTTATCTGCAAAGGATTCTGATTGGTTTTGAATTCTCCTCAGATTTTGTCAACTTATTAATGAAAATTTATAGTGGAGCACAAGCTTATGTGAAAATCAGTTCATGTCTATCCTCACCACTAGAAGGGAACTAGACAAGGTTGTCATTTGTCACCATTATTGTTTCCTCTTTCAATGGAACCTTTTGTTCCATATATCAAAAACAAGCAAAATATAAAAGGCTTTCAAATTAATAAGGACTATTGTCTTAAGATACAATTATTTGCTGATGATATGTTGTTAATGTTGGGTGATATTGATGGTTCTTTGCATGATGTTATAAATACCTTAAGCAAGTTTGAAAGAATTTCAGGGCTTAAATTTAACCATAATAAATCCAAAACATTACTAATTAACAAAAAGCTCAACAAAAACCTAAGAGAGAATAGCCTGTTTAATTGGGAGAATGATGTATTAGAATATTTGGGTGTCAATATAAAGAGTACATGGAAAGAGTCTGTTAAACTAAACTACAGTAATTTAATAACCACCATTAGTGAACTAATTAAAAGATGGAATAAAATGTTCTTCACAATGGAGGATAGGCTCTCTTTAAATAAAATTAAAATTATAATTTTACTAAAATTTTGTTTTATATACAGTCATTGATACTACCCCCTCCGAAAAACCTATTTAAAAAATTAGATTCCATGCTACTTAAAATTTTATGGTTCCCCTTAAAACCTAGGATTGCATATACATGGCACCTTAGAGCTTGGAACAGTAATGGAATAGCATTCCCTAGCTTAGATCTTTATTCCAAATCAGTTATAATTAATGTAATATTACACTGGATCACACCTACCTATATATCTAGCTGGAGAACAATACATGAGATTAAATTGACTGATGTCAGAACTATAGAAAATCAATTTAAGGAACAATATGGAATAAGTACAGTTCATTGGCTTTTACATGAATTCTGCTTATTTAATAAGACATTTGATCATTTTTCTTATGGCATTAATAAAATATTTAATAACTTTAAAAATATAATAGATTGTAATTACAACATTAAACAATTTCTATTTCTTATATTCCCTATAGCATACTCCCCTGATTGCCTAGATTCTTTCATCATCAATGTGATGCAAAAATTAAAGGAAAATAACTTGATATTCTGGCATCAATTTATTGAAAATAACAGTATTAAACCACTAAACTCTCTTTTATGTAGTTTTGATAATAGTCAAGACATTTGGTTGTTTATACACTCATTATGGCAGTTTATAGAAAATAAATGAGAGTATCAATCACCTTAGAGACTGAATCTATACCTAGCTTGATTCAGCTTTTATTAGGTGCCTTGAAAAGGCAGATAATTAAAAATTAAGTATCTCAGCTATCGATACTAAGAGAAGACACTCTAAAGTTTGACTCATATTTTTGGAATTACTATGTAAAGATTAATAAAACCTGCGGTGGTGGTGCTGCGGTAGCGTTGTCGCCTCACAGTAAGACGCTGTCCGGTTTGACTCTCAGCTAGAGCGTCTTCTGCGTGGAGATATGCGTGAATGGGCATACCTTCATTGAAGGGTGTGTGTCAGGGCTGGTAACTCGACACGTAAAAATCAACTACCAATCATTAGCGGACCAGAGTTCCGCTGTGGCGACCCCTACCCGGGAAAAGCCGAAAGACACAAACTATGTAAAGATTAATGCAGAACAAATATCTGATGAATCAAAAAAAATTGTTATTGAATTCTACATATGGTACCTGTTCTTCATTATATTGGAGATTGTATACATGGAAATTTATGAATAGGAGTTTCTATACTCCACATAAAATAAATCTTATACTCAAAAACAGTGAAAGTAAATTTTGGAAATGTGATGCATTACTAGAGGCCAGCTGGGTTCACATGTTCATTGAATGTAAAAATGTTGTTCAATACTTTAAAGACTTCAGATATTTTGTAAATGCTTTATGGTCTGATAACTGTCATATTTCTAACTCACTAATCCTATTCAATGATCCTATACCTAATGTATTACAGTTACTCTGGTCAAGTCTTGCAATTGCCAGAAAAGTTATTACTTTGAACTGGAAAAGTAAACAAGATTTGATGATTAAAAATTTTATTGATTTAGCAAAAGCTGTTTGTAAAAATGAACTGCAAAACATTTGTTATAGAACTCATAATATTACTTATAAAAAAACATAGCAAAAATTGAAAAACCTGTTGAACAAATACTGATAACTTCTCAAGGATAAAATGATTGTTTATCATGGATGAATGTAAATATTGTAGATAGTTTTGTTATTGTTTTATTGTATTTGTTATATGTACAGTTGTGTATGTTTATAATAAAAACAAAATAAAAATGTTTTTTGTCAAATAAGAACAGGTGCCCCCTTTTGAAATGTACAACCCCCAGGATCCCTTACAATAGACGATAATATGCTGTCAGTAATACCATCTGATACTTCATAATCCTTACCGTTTCTATTCCACTGTCAGCAAACTAAAATTGAAATCACTACCCCATATAATTTTATAATTAGTATATAACAAAGGATGACATTTTCCAAATGAGCCTTCCTTAAAACAAGATTTTGTAGAAGTATATATATATATATATATATATATATATATATATATATATATATATATATATATATATATACCATATTTCCCTGAAAATAAGGCCGTGTCTTATACTCTTTCCCTCGCTGAAATACACATTAGGGTTTATTATCAGAGGATTCCTTATTTAGCCCCCCCCCCCGTACAACAATTTACATTTATTCATGTGCAAAAATCAACATTTATTCATGTACACAAATTGACATTTATTTGGTACTTTTCTGTTATTGGACAACAGTTCTAAGTAACACGTTAACAGTTGTGTGAGAATTCTACATAAACAGTGCAGCAAACATTTCAACGTCAGAATATCTGCACCTTGGCTTTCACAGTGCAGTGTTTCATGCTTAACAGAAAGTGCAGAAAAATCTCAATACATATGTATTGGAGGAGGGGAATAAAACTGAATGCAGAAGTAATCCAGTCTGCTGCCCAATAATGGAAAAGTTATTCAAATATAGTCATGTCATCTTCTTCTGGACCATTGTCATAAGTCTCCAACCCCTGAATTCCGGCCTGAATTTCTTGCAACTCTATTTCCTGTAGATCCATTGGCCAAAATTTGTCATGCCTAGCAATAGAGCTCTCCTTAAACAAGCACTGCGTGTCCAAGTAGCCTGCTCATATTGCATTGGCAACACAGCTGTCAGTGATTTTCTCCCATGAATTCTTCACCCAAGTCACGACCTCTTGCAGGCTAGGCTTCACAACGTTTCCATGCTGATTTCTCTCCATTCTATTTTCAGTGTAGTCATTGAGTTCCATGCCCAAATGGTCCTTGAATGGCTTGTTTATTGCAATATCAAGAGTCTGGAGATAGGCAGTCATTCCTGTGGGAATCATTATTTGATCTATTCTTCTCCGTGCAAGGAATTTCTTCATGTCTTTAGCATGGTGAGTGCTGGCTGAATCCCAGACTAGCAGACCTCTTTTACCACCTCACAAAACAAGTGGCAGCATTACATTGACCCACTTCCTTTTCAGTTTCAAGAATGTAAATGCCCGAAACACGTTCAGTCTTATCTTTTTTGCCCTTACTAATGATTAGAGGTGGGGTTTTCTTTCCATCTAGATGAATTGCCAAAATACAGGTAACACATGAACTCTCATAACCAGTGGAGGGAATGTAGATTGACGAGGCACCCCTCTGATCAGTTGTTGTTTGAGATCCTTGGCCCATAAACACTGCAGTTTCATCCATAGCAATCATGTTGGAGATTTGGTATTTAGAAAAGTCGATGCCATCAACAAAGGACTTGAACACAAGTGCATATTTAATAACTTCAGTATCTTCCAGCTTGAACAGTGTTTTTGATCTTCTTAGAGACGGTTCATTTCACTGAAGGAAGCCATCCAGCCAATGTTGTGATGCTTTGAATTCTTCTGGGGCTATTTCTAACTGTGGTGCCATTGCATGGGCAAATGCTTGAATATCAGCCCTGCGCACAACCAAAGCTTTTGCTCTCCTGTTAACAATCCATTCACAGATGATGTCTTCCAACTCAGGAAATAATGGTTACCGACCTGAGCCACACTTGCACTTCTTAGCATTTCCCTCATCGACCTGTTGACTGAAGTTATCGTATGCTGCATGCCATTTTCGGACCATTCGGAGATCTAACATTTTTCCTTTGCAGAAAGCCATCAGATTCTTTTCCCAGGAGTCCTCCAAAATTCATTTCTTTTACTCGATGGAATAGCTCATTCTTTTTGCACTCATCTTGTCTTGGGGGGGGTTAATTGAAGACTTATGAGACTGGAGTGGCAACACAAAATTGTGACGGTTAAGAAGATACAACCACAGACATTCGTTATCAGGTGCGCGCACTTTACGCATGTTGTCTGTACTTTGACCAATCAAAGTACACCTGCAAGTGTTTATTATTTATTTTACATTTTTTGACCAGGATTGTCTGACTGAGCTGAAGAACCCTTTTTCAGCGGAGGCCTGGGAAGAAAAGCTCCAACATATTATAGAAGTTTCATTATAAATTAGCATTAAACAGCAATGTTACAGGATTATTACAAGGCATTAAGTAGCAATACAATGTTATACAGTGTCAATAATCAGGAGTATAGCATAACAATTTCAAGATATATAAAAAGAAATATGTCATTAAGATGAGTATGGTTTTTGGGGTAAGTGGTTACAAAAACCTAATTTTATCATTATGTAGTTGCATGAAGGCAAGACAATTACAATAGAATGTTTCCCTGAGGCAATTTGCTTAATAGATTTTAGAAGACAGTAGAAAGAGTAGTCAAGGAAGATTAGCGAGAGCTAGTGAGAAGAGTGAGTTAAGGGCAGAAAGTAGATTAAGGTATGAGAAGTAGGGGATGTTTAAGGAGGGAGAGTGCAGTGGCAGGACCAGTGACTTTTAAAGTGCTCTTTGGTGGCTGTCTTAAATTATTTAGGATGTGCAAGGGCCCTGATTTCTTGTGAGAGCCTATTCCAGGCAATAGTGGGGTAATAGCTGTACATGTTGCGTCCAAATTTAGACTTGGGTTTGTAGATTTGTAGTAGGTCTTTTTTTAGAGCTTCGGAGCAGTCTGGAGGGAGAATAATGGGATATGAGAGGGGATAGTGCTGGGCAGTAGGAAGGCTGGTATAGGATAGAATGGATGATCTGGAGCTGAGAGAGAGAAGACGCTGGTGGGGTAATTCAAGCCAGTTTAGATGTTTTAGAGAGAGACAGTGATGGGATTTCTAGGTTTGTTGGGCAGCAAATCTAGCTACATTGTTGTAGGTAGATTCGAGTTTGGTCAGGAGTGCTAAGTTAAGATTTATGGGCCAAAGATCTCAACCATCAAGTGTAATGATTAGGGTTCAGTAAGAATCATGGAGGACTCCCAGGGAAAGAATCTTATGACTTTCTGCAAAGTGAAGAGGTTGGGAGTCCGAATGGTCTGAAAATGCTGAGCAGAGTATGATAACCTCAGTCAACAGGTGTCAATAATATTATTTTATAATTCAATATGTCCATCATGTGCTGTTGACGATCTTAACTGGGGCTTATTTTTGGGGTGGGGCTTATATCATGACCACCCTGGAAAACCATGCTAGGCCTTATTCTCTGGTTAGGTCTTATTTACAAAGAACTACAGTATTAGACAGCCTTCAGTTCATGGACTGTACCAAAAATCTACAATTAGTGCTGTACCATAGTCCACAACAAACTAATCTTATCATGAAATAAAGAAATGAAAAAGAAAGACACGATTCCAAAGCATATTGCAGGGCCAAAATATGAAAACCCATGTCCCCCAAAAATGCAAATGTAAACACTTGCTTTCCACAAAAATAACTGCTGTTCATCTTGCATTACATGAACTTTCCTCTCCTTAATTCAGTGGCTACACACTATCTTGTTATCCTAGATAAAAAGGTATTCACATTTAAATTAATTATCTTCTTTTCTAACACTACTGACACTCCTTATACTTGTGTGTTTCCATGCATTCCCCCAACACTATATGTAGTTCAACATCTGATCAGTACTCTGAACCTTCTTCATTCTCATTTTCTCATCTTAAGCCATTAATGTATTTTGATCCATCAAATCATGTTTATCCATGCCACCCCCCTCAAGCAACTTCATGTTAAGAAGGAATCTCCTGAACAGAAGTACTACCAAAAAACTCTGGATTCAGAAAAGGGTCCCTCAGAAATATTAGCATTAGTAGGTTGTTCTTTATTTATAAGAAAGTGATTATTTTTATGACACTTGACCCAAAAATAATCCCTTACCACAATGAATATAACATTTATTAAATTTATCCTTTCTGTACTCTCTTCCCCACAATCCAAACAACATAAATTAGGACAATTTCTTTAAAATGTCCCACAGCGCCACATGAAAAATATCATTTGCTGTCTTGAAAGCTGAAGTAGACAGTGGCTGCCATGCACATATATTTGATTATCAGTGTGCTTCAGTTGTCCATCATCTATGGAAAAATCTATCATACCTGCATATCCCCCATTCCAAAATCCCCAGTTTCTCCTTAATCCTGTATAAAAGGCTGCATCACTTAACAGTGTCTGATAGCTCTGTAAATATTTTGATCCCTCAAACAATTACAGGCCTGGATTTGTCCTTTCCTATTCTTATTCCAGTGTTAATATTGTACAACAGACTGTGATCAGAGTGCCACAATTGTTTTTCATATCAGAGTCCAATAAGCAGTCTGCAAGCATCTTCTCTCTCTGATATCAAATCACAAACAGTTTCAAACATAAAATGCACTATTGTTCTGAAGTAGGGAATAGAAATCCCCAGCAAATCACAGTGTCCCTAAAGGCTTACTTATCCATAGTGGACCTTGTAGCAAAGTCTGAAATCTCAGTAGAAAGGTCACTGGTTTATTGATGTTGCAGAGGAAAATATCACTGATCTATTGATGTTACTCTTACTGTCTTCTGTTGCAACCCTCAGTTCACTCTCACAATTTCTTCAAAGGTGTCTGGATGGTTAAAAGTCTAGTTTACCACTTCTGACTTCTGGATAGAGCCAAAACTCTCTGAATTGGCAATTTCTGATATGGATGTAGTAAAATACCTACATATTGCTGCAGGTAATAAAGTGGAGTACACCTGCAATGCAGACAGCTACAATGATAATTCCACATCCAACTGTGGAGCAATTAAGAGCAAACTCAATGTTTTCATTTTTTTTTAAATAGTAGCCCACTGTTTAGCACTGTTTTCTGCATAGGTAGTTTCTTTTCCAAGAATAAAATCTGCTATACAGCCCATACCCAAACTGCTCCCTGGCACCATGACAATATTCTGGCCAAATGTCCTAGTTAGTACTAATACCATATCAGGTCTCCCATGAAAATAGGCCACAGTCCTTGTAAGACTAATCAACACAAACAAAAATATATACATGACAACCAGGCTATTAAATATGAAGAAAATACCTTACATGTAAAAATGACTTTGTAAATATCAAAAAAAATAAAAAGATAAAAATATAAAACATTAAAAAAGAGAAACGAGTTTCGCCTCAGTGTTGTTTCTCTTTTTTATTTTTTGATATTTACGAAGTCATACATATACATATATACATATACATGCATACATAAATAGTTGAGTTATTCTGAGTTATTCTCAATGCCCCAGGCAGTTAGCTACTTGCCAGCTCAATGTGGAAATGGTACAGACTCCCTGACAGATACGTTTATGCTAGGAGTAAGTAATGTAATTTGAGAGGTGACTATTTTGAAACTGACAGTGCTAACAGAAGCAGTTAGATGTGATTCAGTATACTGGGAGAAAATAAATTTGTCTGAAAGTCAAGTAGTTTGCTATTAATACTGTTGGCAGACAATGATTTTTTTTTTATTTGGTTGACATTTTTTTCTGAGGAACAGAAAAAATGTTAATACAAGACTCTACTTTGCCACTGATTCTTATGAGAGAAGGTAATCTGTTTTTCATTGTTCGATGAGTTTTTTTTTTTTTTTTTAAGAACAAAAAGTACATTAGTGCTGGTGTCTTACATTGATATGTAGAGAAGTTCATGGTATATAAAGAGAAGGCTAGCCCCCTACACCCTCTTCTTATTATATATACCGATTCTGAGGTTGCACAGCAGTGGGGAAAAGGCATAAATCCCTCCCTAGTGTAACTTCAATTTTATCAGTATTTTGTGGGTACCACAGTTGGCCTGCAATAACCCTGGAGTGAATTATCAGCTGTGTGGCAATGATAAAAGAGGTGGAACAGCTCTGGGTATGTTTCTTACATCTGAACTGGACAACGAGGACCAAAGTGAGAGGGTAAGAGCAAACACAAACACAATGCTGGGATGTATTCAAGAAGAAATTCTTCTGCTTTGCTTGGTCATCATCAGGCCACACTTTGAGTATTATTTACAGTTCTGCAGGCCACATAAGGCCAGAGTTATTACACTGCTTAATGGAGCCCAGTGGAAAGTCACCAGAAATGTGCATAGGGTGGAGAGGAAATTATATGACCAAAGACTACAGTTATAAGAGAACTTTTCAGCAAAGACAATAAGACACAAGGAGGACATTATATAATAGTATTTCATTAAGCCAGAGAATTGAGAAGGGTTATCCCAAATACTAAGGTTATAAGGTAGAAAAGGAGGCACAAGCAGCAGATTCTGAGGATCAGCTAATCCCTAAAACTGTGAAAGTATTTTTTGAAGAAGTGGGGTGGGAGAACCATGGAAAGGACTGTACAAATTGGTGGTTGACAGAATATCCGTAGATGCTTTTAGGAGGACAAGGAATAGGGAGAAAAGAGTTGTGATGGAGATAAGAATAGATGAGAGGTATAATTCTGCATAGACTAAAGTTCAGACTTAACAGGCTAAATGTCATTGTCTGCCATCAAGCAAATGTAGTGGAATTTTATCTTAAATACTTATCTTAAATACCTGTCACACCATTAGAAAAAAATCTTCATTATTTAAAAATCACAACAGCTGGTTATCTGATCTGTCATCTAATATGCCATCACATCTCATAAGTTTACATGGGTTTTACCAGTGTCACTTTGGAAAACAAATAGTAACTGCTGTTAGATAAGTCCATGTTAGTGATATACAGAGGCTTTACTATTTCAGAATCAAGAAACGTCTGAGTAATAAAATTTTCCATCATCTTAACCTCTTTACTTAAGAATGAAGGACAAAGCCAAACATAATGGGGAGAAAATGTTAAACTCAGAGACACTTGTTTAAATATTACTCTGATTCACTTGAACATTACATAGCAGATTATGTATGAAAATTAGCTTCCTGAAAATGTTAAACTCAGAGACAGACACTTGTTTAAATATTACTCTGATTCACTTGAACATTACATAGCAGGTTATGTATGAAAATTAGCTTCCTGAAGAAGCATGATATCGGAGAACTGCAATCAGTCAATAATGTCAGGCACTTAGAAAACCAAACATTTTCTGTGAGGCAAGATAAAAATACGGGGGACATTCAATTCAAGAACACTTGCGAGGTGTGCCTGCAGCTGATATATTTAAGAGATGATAGGTCTGTTAGGAAGCTGTTTTCTAAGTAAAATATGAGCTTTTACAGTGTCAGTTTCAGTTCCGAGATGTTCTGTGATAATTTATTTTTGTGATGTTCTGTGATAACATTATATTACATTTGATTAGGTACTCCTTTTGATTAGATATCATATACCCCTTCTTGGATTTACTGTGGTATTTAGCATAATTCTAGATGTGAAGTAGTCTACAATAATGTTTTTACACCAAATGCAAGACAATATAATTAGTAGCAATGTTTTATACACATAATGTGTTCAAGTAAACAAATTCTTGTATGTGGTGTTATCTGCTGTATTAAATATAATTTTCATATACAGATGGCAGGAGTTTGATACATAAAAAACAAAATGGAAAAAGGGCCAAACTAACACTGCAAGCAACCATTTCATAGAATAAATGAAATCAAATCAAATAAAATAAAATAAAAACGTAATGATTTCGTTTACATTCAAATATACATAGACATCATCAGAATGAATGTCTTTGCCACTGACGATGCTGTTAAATACAAAAGGACCACCAATCACAGAAAAGGCTGTGCACATTGCAGGGTGATGTCAAGAACACTGGTTAGATGGGAATTGTAGTATATTGTATACATGAATAATATGTGGGTAAAATTCATTCCAAAAACCCATGGCAAAGTTAAAATTATAAATGTATAATCATAAATATTGGAATAAATAGATGAATAAGTACTAAAATCATAATGAAATAAGAGTGTATGTTGTCGAACAGCTGAAGTGCAATTTTCTAAAAGCATTCCACTAATAGTGTTTATAAATACTTAAAAAATAAATAAATGAGTCAAATAAATTAGTCAAGTAAAATAAATTGTTGCGGCCATATTTACACCACCACAGCTCTTTTCTTTAATACACAAGCAATGGAAATGCTATCACAGTACTGATGAAGCATTAAGCCTTAGCTGCCAGTATAGTTCTTTACACTCAATTAGATTGTCAACATCTCCACTCTCAGTGATAAAAAATGTAAACTTTTTTTTTTTTAAATTGGGGCAGTCAGTAGTATGCCTGTATAATGCATTTGTTGTTTTCCTACGGTTAATGTCATAGACATGATCCCGAATTCATTTTTTCAACTCTCTCTTTTTCCATTATAGAAAGCAGTGCAAGAACTGCATGTGGCACGATAAACTATTAGGGAGGTGTTGCAGTCACACCTCCCAGGACAAGGAATAGTTCTTGCAAAATTCTCCACTAAAACATAGGGACCCTTGTTAATAAATACATTTACAAGCTACACATTTGTGCATTGATCTATGTACCCTCTTTAAAATATCTTTACTACCTGGCACTTGCAAAAGAGATTTTATGTTCCTACCCTTGGAAAAAACAATCAAGGAGTAGCACCTAAGAGTTCCTTACCTCTTACCTTCACTAGGAAAAACTACATCCTAGAATGATCTAATAATGTTGGTGTAAAAAATGACATCCATACTGTACAGGATTGAAAAAATAGGGGTGGACCTGTTAAAATTAATAATATTAGTGCCTTCAGTAAAGTGCACAATAACATCAGAAAAAGCTGGCCTGATTCTCAAAATAGGTGAAAATTAGACAATGCGATGTTTAACCACTTCCTTTTTTATTCTATTGCAGTATTGGTTTAGTCATTCTTCTGCTTTGTTTTTTATGTGCTGCTTACCCTTGTGTTCGTGCTTTGGTTAAACGTTTAATACATACTCTATCTTTCAGGACATTATGATGGAAAACACTGTTTTCCAACATTCTTGTTTATATGTACCACCAGGCACTGGATCGAGTTGTCAACAACAACCAGTCTTGCAAAACTTATTGTCAGTTGAACAGGGATCGATGAGTAGATATGTTAACAATTTTTGTTCATGTATTACCTGTTTGCTGACACCATTAGTTAAACTTACATTGAGTCTGAATAGCAGCTCATAGACGTGATAGTCTGTACAACAGTGCATGTTTAAACTTGTTCTAAACTTAAATGTTGTTGTGAGTAGAGAAGTGGCAGAAGAATTGCTTTCTGCAGATGTGACTCTCATAGGAACACTGACTTAACACAGCTGATGAACCAAAATAGCAAAAAATAATGCCCAAAACACACTAGGGTAGAAAATGTAACTTTAAGCATTCTTGTAAGGGGGGCTAGCTTCCCTGCACCCCTGTTGTGGTGAGGGTAAGCCCCCCACACACCTCAAACTTATATACACCAACTCCATGGTTGCAGCAACTCGAAGAAGGGAGGAATCTCCCAAAAGAAGTGACTTGCTTCTGGGGCACACTTAGAAATCAAACAAGCAATGATTACCTATGGAGAATAGCTTTTGACATTCTAACTTTCGATGTTTTCTCCTGTGGGCAATTGAAGCTTGAGGAATTTCATTTAGACCAGCTAAAGAGAAGACTGCAGATATTGCAGGTCCTATAATCTCAGTTTTATTAGCTGGTGATAGTAACTCTAAGTTATGGGGACCTTTACATTAGCTAAAGTTTCATAAGTTTCAAGCCATTATGAAAACATAAATCTTCATCTGAACAAGATACATTAGTCAGACTTTTAGTTTAGTCTTACATACAATATTCAAAAACATGTGAATTTCATTTTCTTTCAGGGTTTTTCTCCAAAACCATGGAGAGTCAACATGGGAATGTTTGTAGTGTACCATTTTTGCTATGACACCAGTAGAAGGCAAAGTTAAAAGACATTTTTTTATTTGTGATGGTGTTTTATTTATTGATTTATTAATCTTCTTGACTAGATTCAATCAGGTTTTCTCCTCAGTGTCATAAATATCCAGGTATCTCCATTGCAGGTGGTATTAAGGAAACAGAGACGTGGCTAAAGTTTGATCCTCTGTATCTCGGATATCATATCAGCTGCCTGAGTTCTCCATCAGTATGTTTCCAATTACACTTTGTCAGTGCTGCCTTCTCTGTTAGCAGGCAGTGCAAGCATTGTATCCTCAAAGCATGTGACTTTATCTGTAATCTAAAACTACTGTTCTTTATGCTATATACCAATGATAAGTCCCACTTCTCAGTGATTTCTTCTATTATTAGACAATTTCCTATTCAAACAATACACAAAACAATACCTGCCATTCCTCCACTACTATCCCCATAAATGTCAGACCTTTCAAAAAACACTGAATCTCATCCAGCCTTCTTTAATAAGATTTCCCAAACATGCCCGTAAGCCTTGTGTCATATGGATGACTGGTTTCTTCACACCCATCCTATAGGATATCTTCCTATACTCATTCAGGTGCTGCCTAATTTCCCAAGACTGGCAAGTATGTGCATCAACTAGCAAAGTCTAATTTTTAGTCTCAGGCAATGCTACACAAGGTGTTAAACACCTACTTTGCCAGGTGGTAGATTGAGCCATGTTCCTACAATTTTGTTATTAAGAATGAGCCAAGAAACTGCTCCTGTCAATGATGATTCAATTCCTGTAAGGACAATAGTGAAATAAATATTTTCCTGGTAGTTATCATTCCCGCAGGATTTGCTGACAGCTGGATGTCATGCTTTCCATATATCTCCCAGTTACTTCCCAATGACTTGTGATGTCCTACTCATAAACAATTCCAATTTTAATTCATTTCTTTTATCTGGCATGATAGGCAACCCAGGGCATCCATAACAGCAGTATTTTCCTTAAAGAAAGAAGTGAAGTTTCATCATTCAGTGCATCACCAGTTATTACTTGGCATTCTCCCTGAAATGGTCTAGCTAAAAACAAATGCATTGATGATTATTATTAAATAGAAATAATACACAAACTATTACACAGTATTAAAATTCAGGGATTGCAGGTGTACAGGCAGTAGCTCAAAAGTGTCGCATGTGCAGCTACCAAAAAGACCAACTCAGTACAACATTTTTCAAAAATTCACAAACAGACAAAAGAATAGCTGCTTTAAAACAAGCTCTCCTTAAAACAAAAAGATGAACTAATGATAGCCCTTATCAAATATGTTGTCATTCTGTCCCAAAAATACCATTCAGAAAACTTTCATATTATAAAGGGCAAAATGCCAGTCACTTAACATTATTCAAAATATGACAGATCCAGGCCAATACAGCATTGAAATCAATAGCCGCAGTTCCATAAAAGTCCAAGAGAAGAACCTCCCAATCATCACAGTCCTCACTAATGCACTAAAACTACATTTTCATCCACTCCAAACACTTACAGTAGACATAAATGGTGAGGCAAAATCCCAGATTTTGACCATAGGAACAAGGAATATATTGTTAGCTGGAAGATCTATGTACCAACAAAGTCTCACCTGTACAGAAACCACATCTTTGCCCATTCATGACCCTTTTCCCTATAAAAAGCAATGGGTTCCAGCTTTCATGTACAAATAAAAAACTTGCCACCATTCCCTAACCACAATTCTATTTGGATATCAGGGAGGCATAAACTTGTGTAACAAAGCAAGTAAAACCCAAGAAGCTATGCAATAGCAGTGCAGGCAGTTCTCAAATACAGCCCAAGAAATGCTGTCGTACCCTACTCTCTGAAAACCAGCAATCACCTATGTTAAGATCCTGAAATGGAAGTCCAAACAGACCATATCTCTGGCTACTTCCATTCCCATAATTCCTGCTGTAACATACTCAAAAGACTGCAGCAAGTACAACTCAAAGCTCTTTTTAGCCATAAACCTGTCTCGATTGTTTTATGTGGATCACTAGTGATATCTGCATTGCTTACTGTACTTATTTCCTTGTTTCACTTGAAAGAAAGTTACTGTTTGTCGTTTTTGCATTTAAGTTACCTGTAACACATTGCACTTAAGTTACCTGGCACTTGCTCACTAAAGCAATTATATAAGTCAGTACTAAAAATTAAAAACACTACACCCTCACTCCCCACTGGCCCTGGTTTTCAATTATTAAGGAATTCCCAATATTATTCTAGCATGTCCAAAGGTCAGTTGTCAATCTCCTCTCCGGTCCAGCTGGTGAATCTGGGAATCTTGAGGCAATGTTACAACTGCCTCATGTACACAGACAACCCTCTCCTCCTCCCAACAAATTCCAACACATGTGAGAGATGCAACCATATAGCCAAACTGGAGGCTAAGCTCTCTCAACTCAGTACTGACGTAACCAGTCAGGAGGAGAAGGAAACCACACTCACTACAATTCCAGTCTCACATAGACCTACCACGACAACAAACCAAACACATAATCACACAAAAACATACTCGGAGGCTCTAAATAAAGATCTGCCGAAGCAGCAGAGACCTCCAAAGCAGACACCCAAGCAGCCGCTACCCCAAAACAAAACACGTGCAACACATATCTCACAAAGCCAGTGTGCCAAACAGTCACAGCCCTTAAGACTAAACAACACACCTGATACACTTGTAATAGGTGACTCTATCGTCAGGCACACTGACGTCCCGCTCACCAGGCTGAACAAGGAGAGGGTCATGGTGAGCAGCCTGTCAGGCGCTAGGATCTGCCACATAACACAAGCACTCAGGTCACTCCAAGGCAAGTACAAATATGACTCAGTCATTGTCCATGCTGGTGTGAATGACCTGAGATGTACCTCCCTGGACTACATGAAAAAAGACATAAAGGAGCTCTCTGAGCATGTAGCCCAGGCCGGTATGACCCTGACCTTGAGTAGCATCTTACCCTCACCAAGAATGATGCCACAATATGAAGACAAGATGACCAATTTCAACAATTGGCTTAAGTACTGGTGTCATTCAAAGGGGATCCAATGCCTGTCAGCTTGGGATGATATGCTCGACAAGCCACGATGCTTCGCTAGGGACGGCTTGCACCTGTCACCCCTGGGCTTTCGGATATTGGCAAAGGCTCTTGCTACACCCATAGTGCCTTTTTTAGGCAAGGCTCAAAAGACAAACCCACCTCCATAGGTATCACAAGGGATAAGAAACTAAGAGTAATGCTACTCAACGCCAGAAGTCTAAACCTCAAGATGCACGCACTCGAAACTCTCCTTAGCATGGAGAACATCGATATCTGTGCAGTAACAGAAACCTGGTTCAGGGCTCCCGAGAGCACCCCAGCACTACCAGGTTATACCTCATACCATGCTTTTCGGCCCCAAAACTTGGACTGAACCACAAAAGGAGGGGAGTATCGATATTCATCAAAGATACCCACACCTCCAGGTTGGTGGCAAAGCACGAAGCATCAGAGACTATCCATGTGCAACTAACAGTGGGTAAAACTGCCTTCCAGTTTATAGCCTGCTACAGACCACCCTCCCAAACCCAGGAACCCCACTCGGCCTTCCTGAGAACACTGGAAAATATGAAGGTCTCTCCAAACACCATTATATTGGGCGACTTCAACTACCCAAACATAGACTGGGAGCATTACTCTAGCTCCAACACCCTAGCCCAAAGGTTCCTAGAATTTATAAACTCAAATGTTATGGAACAACTTGTTACCACTCCCACAAGAGGGGAAAACATACTGGACCTGATCATCACCAACATGGGGACTCTATGCTCCAGACCAGAAGTGTATCCCTCACTGGTAAGATCAGACCATAAACTAATCTCACTGGATATTCACATCCCGACCCCACCCCCTGCCCAGAAAACCACAGTGAAAAACTTCTCTAAAGCAAATTTCACACTCCTCAAAACTTAGTTGGAATCCTTCAAAGCCCCCGGGCCTGTGAAAAATATGGCCCAGACCGCAGAATCCTTTATAAACGCATTCTATGAACACCTTCAGGAATGCATGGATCATGCGATCCCAAATAAAACCAAGACCCAATCCTCCAAAGGCAGACGTCCTGTCTGGTGGACCCCAGCCATAAACAAACTATACAATATAAGGAGGAAGCTACTAAATGATAGAGCAAAATCCCAAAAAGGGAAGGCATCACTGATCAGTATTAGCAAAAAACTATGGGCACACATAAAATTGTCTAAGGCCAGCTTCGAGAAAAAAATTGCACAGGACACTAAGGATAATCATAAGGCTTTCTTTAGTTATGTTAGGAACCTGGGTGGTAATTCCCAGATATGCTCAGAATTAGTCCAAAATGACAAAAAATACACCGAACCCACAGACATTGCCAACATCCTAGCTGACAGGTTCAGCGCAAACCCCCCCCCCTCCCCACCAAAAGGGCAAATATCTGTCCCAGCAGAGTGCTGCCCTCCTGACATCTCAGATACTCAGGTAAGAGCCGCCCTCTCCAAAGCAAAAAACACAGCATCAATGGGACCATATGGTGTCCCGGACTGCGTCCTACATGAACTCCAAGAAGAGCTAAACCCAAACATAAAACTACTGTTCAATCTCAGCCTTACTACAGGACATGTGCCCAAAGAGTGGCGTACAGCAACAGTGGTCCCTCTCCATAAAGGTGGTGCCTCAACGGATCCTGGAAACTATCGCCCCATAAGCCTGACTAGCTTGGTCTGCAAAGCTATGGAAAGGATCATCATGGACCTCATAAATAAAGATATTGGGGACCTACAAACACTGGATCCTACCCAGTTCGGCTTTGTTAAGGGCAGATCCTGCCTCTTAAACCTGGTTGATTTCTTTGAAACAGTCACCAAGGCCATTGACGAGGGAAGGTGGTCCACACAGCCTACCTGGACCTCGCAAAAGCCTTCGATACAATACCCCACTTGGGCATTATAGATAAGCTCACCAGCTTAAATATAAACCCCTATGTCACTAGATGGATTGCAAACTGGCTCAAGGACAGAACCCACATGGTTAGAATTGCTGGAGCCATGTCAGACTCCAAACCAGTTACAAGTGGTGTCCCACAAGGCTCAGTCCTGGGACCTCTCTTGTTCGGTATATATTTCTCGGAGGTACAGGCCAACACGGAAGGACTGTGGCTGACCAAGTTCGCAGATGACTGCAAACTGGGCGCCATAATCGACTCTCCAGCCGACACAAGCATCCTCCAAAAGGGCCTCATAGAAACAGACAACTGGTGCCAGAGCCATGGCCTCAAGCTAAATGCCAAAAGTGTATAGTCATCCCTTTGGCAAAAACAAAGTGCCCACAAATTACCACATAGGTGGTAATCCATTAAGTACAGAAGAAGTAATTAGGGACCTGGGGACCCAAGTTGATAGCAATCTCTCATTTGACAACCACGTGGCCAAAGTGGTTAGAAAAACATTTTATATAGCCCACCTAATCATGAAGGGATTCACATCTAGATCAGGGGAGGTCATCGTGCCTCTTTATTCATCCCTCATCAGGCCCATAATTGAGTACAATGCCCCTTTTGGGATGTACCTTACCAGACACCTGCAGCAACTGGAAAGACCCCAAAAGTACCTCACCAAGAGGATCAAAGGGCTCAAACAGATGCCATATGCTGCCCGGTTAAAGAAACTCCAGCTCTACTCAGTGGCATACCGCCTGTTCAGAGGCAATCTGTGCCTGACGTATAAAGCCATGTCCAACCTGGAATTAATGGACATGCTGCACCTCAGAAAATCTAAATCCCATCGAGCTACGCGCTCGAGAGACTTGAACCTCAGCACTGAAATAAATAGGACATGCTGGAGGGACAGATTCATAACCCAGAGGCTCCCTTCACTCTGGAATAAAATCCCAGTCCAGGTTAGGCAGAGTCCCTCATTGACTCTCTTCAAGAGGAATCTTGATGAGTGGATGGGAGATCGTAGGTTTACCCCGGGTATCACTTCTGTGTCACTGTTAGACAGAGGCACAGTATACTAACCTCGAAAAAGGGCATAGCAAAATAAATTTAAAATGGGTGGCGAAAGCCAAACACATTCTGGCTAGGCTTATAAATGCCCTAGGGCAGATAGCCTAGTATGAACCTATGAACCTATAAAACTTTTCAGAACAACAATCAGTCATTCCTTCAGGATTCTTCCTATGGCCATCACTGCAGTTAAGTTAACAGAACTATATTCCCTGCTTTTCTTTTCATTTTCACTGCCTCAAAAGGGTATCTCACTTGCTATCATCTTTTTCTCATTTATTTTTGTACTGACAATTGATATGTTGAATATCTCTATCTCAGAAACCACCAACAAACTGAACAGATTCCTGAATGCCCTGAGAAGAAGCCTGTTTTCTCTCTGTGCCTTATTGTCCACCTCATCATTTATATGCAAACATATAAACACATACATGCACACCCACACATAAACACACGCACACAAATAAACACACACGTGCATGCACAGAGAGAGACAGAGCCTGTGCATGTATGTGTGTGTGTGTAGGTACCCTTTTCAGGTGCCTAATAAACATCAACTCATCAATGTCATCTACCTCTTTTGAGAAAAAAATATTTATACTTAGCATGCCTAATAAAACAAAGCTACAGTATAATAAATGATAGTTAAAGAGCATTATCAAATTGCAGAAATGAACAAAATAAGTATAGTTTAATAAAAGACAAAGACACTGTAATCAGTGTGCAGTGTTGAACTGTCACAATTTATGCAATTTGCTTTTATATATGTTGTACCACAAAATGCAGCAAATGAATGTTTATTGAATATTATTTCTGAAAGTTTACATATAATGACGTAAGGAATGGTGTCTCTTTGAGAGATCATTTTCCTTTGTTAGTTACACTGTTACTTAACTGGAGTCTGCATGTCCTCCCTGTGGTCGCATGGCTTTCCTCCGGGTGCTCCAATTTCCTCCCACATCCCAAAGACATGCTATAGGTGGATTGGACACTCTAAATTGCCCCTAGGCATGAGTGCGTGTGTGTGCCTTCTGTTGGGCTGGCAACTCGACACCATAAAACTCCACTGCCAATCATGAGGGGACAAAGTGATCCACTGTGGCGGCACCTAACTGGTAAAAGCCGACTTCACTGTAAAATAAACGTTATGCCTTCATGTAACTAAATCAACAGAAAAAGAGCCTGTTTAAATGATATATAATTCAGGTGCCCAAATCCGTATAGCAGATATGAATATGTATCACAGACCTACATGTTTTCTGAGTTTAGCTGTAGCAAAACATCACAATAAAGAATTTTGTATTATGATCCCCTTCAGCCTGCCTCTAACCTAAGCCAATGAATCTTTACATAATCTTCACTCTCTAACTAGGCTGCTTTAAAAAAATGCAACTACAGCTTGAAACATACGTATCTGATTCTGCCTTGAGTTCACTTGGATGATAATTACCTTCATTTGTCTGCATTAGCAACTACTGAAGTAATAGAGAATGATTGTTAGGGAGCCAGGGTTTGCTTAGGGCACTACAGCTCTGTACCGGAGACTGGGACAATGATGAAAAATAGTGCAATTAAATTTAGTCCCAGCCCCAGTACACAACAGCTGCAGTGTCAGAGACTCAACTCAAGACATACTGCTAAGTGCTTTATTCTAGACAATACTGCTCCCACCCTTTAATTCTCTTTGTCACTAATAAGTTAGCACTGGGAAAATGTACTACACAGGATTGTCTAGAGAAACACGGTATTTATAAGCTACCACATTCCAGTTTATTATGCAAGCAGCATACTCACAACTCAGTTGTATGTACATCAATCTCACAGAATCAAACATCCCTATATTTGATGGCTAAGACTTGAACATTTTGACTGCATGAAGACAGGAGGCCTTGTAAGGAAGAATAATGTAGGTGTTTTTATATTAAGTCTGTGACATTTAATACTCTTATAGTATTGCTTACCGTGACCCCAGGGTGACTAACATCATTGCTTGACTTTATGCTACTTGCAATGTTGCAGCTAGGTAGACTTAGCAACAGCTAAATGCTGCTCCATTTATTGATGAAACAACATCCTGGAAACAGCTAGGGAACAGAATATATATCAGTAAGGCCTGACTTGGCAGAGGAATTTTCTGAGATGTCAAATAAAATAGATTTTTATTTATGTGACCAAAATTTTACAGGATCAAACAAAAATTTCTTCCTAGATAAGCACGATTCATTCAATTCCAAGGATATACTACTTACTCTCTGAAGAAATTCTGTCTTCAGACAATACATACTCAAAGTTTTACCTTTCTGCTTTTTAACCCCTTCCACAAAAGAAAACTGTATCTGTGAATCCACTCCAAGCTTGTGAAATTTACAATATTCCGAAATACAAATTTTAATTTGGTCCAGGCTTCACCCTGATGCAAAATCTTTTGCCCGTGAATGGTAAATACCCTGCTGTTGCTTAGCCTAACACCTTGTTACCAGGAAAATCAGTGCCCTAAGTAGAGATGATGATGATATACTTAATTATACGTTCATGCAGTGACTCAGAGACAAAGGAAAAACTATATCATCAGCAATGGTTTGTATTTGGAATGTTCCCTTGGCTAAGAATGTGACTTGGACATAAATAAGCATACAAGCATCTATATATCAACACCTTTATATATTTATATCCAGCTATATGTATGGATGTATACATGTATGTATATATAGGTACAAAGGCATAATTATGCAAATATGCATACATACATCTGTAATAAATACACACACACACGTATGCACACGGACATACACTAAGATTTAGAAAGGATTGTTGTACAAAACTAAAAAGGTAGCCTATATAAATTATTTTCACCCAATGCAGCAGAACCTTAGACAAAACACCAGCAAGCATCTCTAGAAATTGCAGACCACACTGGGTGGCAAGTAACTATTAAGAGAAAGCAAATTAAATTGCCTTTGGCTAACACATTTCAAGGTATACTGTGAAATAGGTGGTGTCACAGTCTTCTTCTTCTTCTACACAGATAATATTAGTGCCAGACCACAAACTCAGGAACATGCAATATAGCAGATGTATCGCTTAAAGTGTTTACAAAATATTACTTGTGTAAAAACTGAACCGCGGGCGCATTGTGATCAATAAAAACAAAATGCTTTAGATCTATCAAAAAGAGTTAAGGGGATGAATCACAAGTTAGTATTATTTGCATTGCCTACACTGCAGAGACAGATATAGGAATGAGATTTTATTTACAATGTCAGTCCAGATAAGAAAGGACCACAGATAGTTTTGCAAGAAGGGCAGAGTTTGTCAGGTTATCTGCTGCTGCCATCAAGTGGAAATGTGAAAGTACTGCACCAAGAATGATCAATGTGACAGTTGAACAAGAATTATTTGTTATATTCAGTTGTTTCAATATAAGATATAAATATGAGGTGTCTAACAGGCAAAGTATAATATGAAAAAATATATACAGGGTTCAGAAATTCTCATCTAAGCTACCCAGATCTCTATCGGCTTCTTGTTTTAGTAGTTCAATGATCTGCTAGGAAGACTCCAAACCTTGAGTGCCTCAGTGTCCCTCTACATGGCATCTGATTTGAAGTCACTATTTTAGACACTTTTCCCATCTCACTTTTTTGTTTGTCTTTTTGGCTTTTCACGGTTAGGGGTCACCACAGTGGAACTTAGGTTTGCTAATGATTTGGCAGTAGATTTTTTTATGGTGCCGAGTTGCCAGCCCGACACCCAACCTTCAGCGAAGGCACGCCCATTCACGCATGTCTTTCGGAGGCCACTCGACCATGAGGAGGACATACAGACTCCATACAGAAGGCACTCCAGCTGAAAATCGAACAGGAGAACCTCTTGTTGTGAGGCAACAATGCTACCGCTGTACCACCGCGACTTCCACTGTTCCCATCTCACTACTGAAACTAAAAACTTGTACCTCTGGTGATTGCCAAGTTAACAACTGAAATAAAATAAAATAAACATTTTCTGACACAACTGTATTAGTTAGTACAAATATGTGTACTGGATACAGAAAAGAAAGACTGTCATCCTTTGTCCTACCATGCATGGCTGTTTGTGTAGAAAGCACTGTGTCTCTTGTCATGTCCATTGCCATTCAGTCGTTCTTGGTTTTGGCTGAAAAATTTACTCTGTTATTCCAAATTCCTCCTAAAACTGGTGATTTGCAGAAAAAAGGTGATGTCTTATAATGACAACAACTGGAGTTACAGGGTTCTTTCTCTGCAGAAAATGTTTATTAATCCATATTATCTTATTATGTCAGCTTCTCAAGGTAATATTACTAGTATTTTAAAATGTTTCCATGATTGTCATTGTTTATTTGGGGATTTTTCCTTGGAAGTAGGAGGTAGAGAGTTCTGCATTTTCTTGGAGTTATTTCATTACTATCACTCTTTTCACCCCCACTGTGCATGAGCCACTTTTTATTGACAAATTTTCTAACCTGTCTGTATTCTTAAAGATCATGGGCATTTTTTTTCAGTACAAGGATAGGTGCTAATTAAGGTAATTGTATTGTAAAACCAATTATTAATTAAGTAGGTATTTGTTATTGGGTGTATATTAACAGTTTATCAAAAATCTCAATATTAGGTATTAATTAAT